>NC_091952.1:3070035-3305035 GCF_031021105.1 Erythrolamprus reginae | reverse complement strand
CCAACAGAGAAGGCTCTTCCCCTGGGCCCCGCCAAGTGACATTGTTTAGTTGACAGGACCTGGAGGACAGAAGGAAAAGGTGGGACATGATCGAAACATTTAAATATGTTAAAGGGTTAAATAAGGTCCAGGAGGGAAGTGTTTTTAATAGGAAAGTGAACCCAAGAACAAGGGGGCACAATCTGAAGTTAGTTGGGGGAAAGATCAGAAGCAACATGAGAAAATATTATTTTACTGAAAGAGTAGTAGATCTTTGGAACAAACTTCCAGCAGACATGGTTGGTTAATCTACAGTCACTGAATTTAAACATGCCTGGAATAAACATATATCCATCCTAAGATAAAATACAGGAAATAGTATAAGGGCAGACTAGATGGACCAGGAGGTCTTTTTCTGCCGTCAGACTTCTATGTTTCTATGTTTCTATATATGTATCACACAAATATCCATAGACTTTGGCCAATTTCAAAGGCGTGCCAAGTGTTTATTATATAAACCTTCGGTGGACTATGGTACCCATAAGCTACCAGCCAGACCCATATGCAAAAGCTGGCTTGCTTCACCCAAATCATGCTTTCGGCAGACTCTGGAGTGGCACGCGAAATTTAAAAACCAAATCACAACCCACAAAACAAACACCAAATGCAAATTCCAAAGAACAATGAACACTAGACTCATGTTGAGCCTTTGGATGCCGTCCTCGACTTACGGCTGCTTTTTTGGAGCTGGAATTTCTGTCACTAAGGAGGGTGGTGGTGAAGAGAGCCACCCCTAATTTTTATTATCGCTTTTTCATGGCCATGGTTAGAAACATAGAAACATGTTGTGGTTAGCTCTGGCCCTGCTCCTGCCCCAAGTACTGTGGATGTGGGGGAGACATCCACATGCTGCAGGCCTGTTTTGCCCCCCCCCCCCCCCGGTGGAATCTGCTGATGAAGGCTCCTCTGACCAAGAAGACATGAGTGACAGGGAGGAGGAGAGTGGGGCAGACAGCTCAGAAGGAGATCAATTATCTCTCTCCTTGGATTCAGAACAAGAGTTAATGATACAGCCACGCATGTGGAGAGCGATGCATAGGCAACAACAACTGAGAGATTATTATCAAAGAAAATGAGGCCACCTGTGGTTGGGTGGGGCTGTGGTCATTAGTGAGGCTGCTATAAAGAGCAGCCTGTGGGTTTGGTCATTGTGGAGGATTATCTGATCGTGGTGTTTCGTGACTGCTTTACTGACTTTGACCTTTGTGTGCTGATTTCTCCCCGCTTTGAAACTAACCCAGAGCAAAGTGTGTTTCACTTTGTGAAAGAAGAAGGACTGTGAATTGCCTCACAGCTGCAAGCTAAGTATCACAGGGGTGAATTTTCGTTATAAAGAACATTGTTTTGAATTTTCAAATGTGTGTGTGTCTGAAATTTGTACCTGTGCATTTTTGGGAGGATTCTACCAGAGAGCCTGACAGAACAGAAACATAGAAGATTGACGGCAGAAAAAGACCTCCTGGTCCATCTAGTCTGCCCTTATACTACTTCCTGTATTTTATCTTAGGATGGATCTAGGTTTATCCCAGGCATGTTTAAATTCAGTTCCTGTGGATTTACCAACCAAGTCTGCTGGAAGTTTGTTCCAAGCATCTACCACTATTTCATCGACCGAAAAAAGCGACTCATGACCCCTCCTCCTCGTAATTATGGTGTCAGCCTTGCAACCACATGTTATGGGCACTTGGATTCCTAATTCTTAAATTAGGAATTCAGGGCATTTAGAAATGTTAGAATTAGACCTACTTTTGAACTACAAAATCGACAAGAGAGAGTGTTTTTACCACGTGGGAAAAATTCTATAAGTGCTTAGAATTTTTTTTAAAATGGTAATTAACAGTAATTGCAAATATTAACACCAATGGAAATTATTATTGTGATAGATTAATAGTGTGATAGATGGACATATATGTATAGAAAGTTTCTTTTTTCGATGTTGTAGACATGTAAAATATAAACATGTTTCTGTGCTTTGTTATTGTCTTTTGTTTTCGTATTGTTTTTAAAACTTAATAAAAACTATTTTTTAAAAAATAAAAAAATAAAAGAAATGTTACAATGGGGGGGACGTGAATGATGAATGAAGATATTAAGTGAAGGGAGGGAGCAATATAGCTTAGAATTAAAAGGCAGGATAAACAATTAAATATATTAATCTATTAAATATAGAATAGAATAGAATTTTATTGGCCAAGTGTGATTGGACCCACAAGGAATTTGTCTTTGGTGCAGATGCTCTCAGTGCACATGAAAGAAAAAGAGACATTTGTCGAGAATCATGAGGTACAACACTTAATGATTGTCATAGGGGCCAAATAAGCAATGAGGAAACAATCAATATTAATTAAAAAATCTTAAGGATACAAGCAACAAGTTACTATCATACAGTCGTAAGTTGGAGGAAATGGGTGATAGGAATGAGGAGAAAAAACTAGTAGCAATAGTAGTGCAGACTTAATAAGTAGTGTGACTGTGTTGAGGGAAATATTTTGGAAGTTGAGCTATAGTGGTTAATTTGGGAATAAAATTGAAAATTAATTGGTGGTAGACCCAGGAGAGAAAAGTAGGCTTGGAAGAGGCAGTATCAGATGAGAAGCATATACTCAGAGTAAAGAGCTTTATTTTGTTTTGTTTGTTTGTTTGTTTATGTTGTCCAATGCACAATAATGCACAATGAAGGATATGGAATAGAATAGAATAGAATAGAATTTTATTGGCCAAGTGTGATTGGACACACAAGGTATTTGTCTTGGTGCATATATACTCAAGTAAAATATATTAGAGAAAGAATAGAAGTGAAAATTTAGGAATAGAATATATCAATTAGAGAATAGAAGGATATTATGAGAATAGTATAAGAAGAATAGAATAGAAGAATAGTAGATACGTTATGCTGCAATGTCCTGCCTGTCGGCAACTACTTCAGCTTCAACCACAACAATACAAGAGCACACAACAGATTTAAACTTAATATTAACCGCTCCAAACTTGACTGTAAAAAATATAACTTCAGTAACCGAGTTGTCCAAGCGTGGAACTCATTACCGGACTCCATAGTGTCATCCCCAAACCCCCAACACTTTACCCTTAGATTATCCACGGTTGACCTATCCAGATTCCTAAGAGGTCAGTAAGGGGCGAGTACAAGTGCACTAGAGTCCCCTGTCCTATTGCTCTCCTATATCTCCTATACCTTTCTTCTATTCCTATATCTCTTCTTCTATTCTTTCATTGATATATTTTATTCCTATTTCTTCTATTCTATTCTTTCTTAGATATATTTTACTATGAGTATCTCCTCTATAACCTTCATCATGTATTTTACTATGTGTATATAGATATATACCCACTAAAACCCTCATTGTGTATTGGACAAAATAAATAAAAATAAATAAAAATAAATAGATATAGGAGATATAGGAGAGACAATAGGACAGTTATATATATGTATGCATAGAATATATAAATATAATGATTTTAGAAGAGGCACTGCTAGTTTAAAAGTGTACGGCATATGTCATCAGTCTGTTAAATATGCGTCTGTTACATTCATACAGTCATAAGTGGGAGGAGATGGGTGATGGGAACGATGAGAAAAACTAATAGTAATAGTAATGCAGTGAGGTGCTTGACAGCGTTGAGGGGATTATTTGTTTAGCTGAGTGATGGCGTTCGGGGAAAAACTGTTCTTGTGTCTAGTTGTCTTGGTGTGCAGTGCTCTGTAGCATCATTTTGAGGGTAGGAGTTGAAACAGTTTGTGTCCAAGATGCGAGGGGTCAGTCAATATTTTCCCCTCCCTCTTTTTGACTCGTGCAGTCTACAGGTCCTCCATGGAAGGCAGGTGGGCAGCCATTGTTTTTTCTGCAGTTCTAATATAATATACAAAGAACAGTTGCAGGTCCTGGGTATGGCTAGTTTAATGAAAAGAAGGACTAGGGGGTGACATGATAGCAGCCTTCCAATTTTTGAGAAGATGCCACAAAGAAGGTCACCACATTACAAAAAAAAATGCAGAGAGTAGTAGATGCTTGGAAAAAGACCTGGTTGGTAAATCCACAGTAACTGAATTTAAACATGCCTGAGATAAACATATATCCATCCTAAGATAAAATACAGGAAATTGTATAAGGGCAGACCAGGAGGTCTTTTTCTGCCATCAACCTTCTATGTTTCTCTGTTTCTTCTTTACAGGCTGGGGATTTTTTCAAAAAGTCCAAAGGAGAGAAAATAAGAATATTAGCAGGACAAAACGTATGAAGAACAGTTATAGGAATTGGGTATGTTTTGTTTAATGAAAAGAAGGACTAGGAGAGAAATGATAGCAACTTCCAGGATAGGACAAGAAGCAACGGATGGAAACGGTGTCAGGTAGTGAGTTCCATGTATCAACTACTTCGTATTTCCTGCAGTCGAGTTTGGAGCAGTTTACTTTGAGTTTGTATCTGTCGGGTGCTCGTGTGTTGTTGTGGTTGAAGCTGACGTAGCCGTTGACAGGAAGGACATTGTAGCAGATGATTTTATGGGCTGTGCTTAGATCATGTTTAAGGTGATGTAGTTCTAAGCTTTCCAAACCTAGGATTGTAAGTCCAGTTGCGTAGGGTATTCTATTTTTTTTTTGTCCAATACACAATAATACACAATGAAGGTAATAGAAGACACCTTCGAGGAAATAGAATTAGAGAAAGAATAGAAGAGAGAGTATAGGATAAAATAATCAATGAGAGAATAGAAGAAAGATATAGGGATAGAAGAGAAGATATATGGGATATAGAAGAGACAATAGGACAGGGGTCGGAAGGCACTCTAGTGCGCTTATGTACGCCCCTTACTGACCTCTTAGGAATCTGCAGAGGTCAACCGTGGACAGTCTAAGGGTAAAATGTTGGGGGTTAGGGGATGATACTACGGAGTCCGGTAATGAGTTCCACGCTTCAAGAACTCTATTACTAAAGTCGTATAGGAGGGGAGGGCTCTTCTAGTAAAGTATCTCTGGACATTTTCTAGAGAATGTCCAAAATGCAGTCTGGGTTCCAGACAGATGAGCTGTATTCAAGATTGGATGTTGCCCATCCCCCTTTTTCCTCTTTCCTTCTCAAATTCTGAGCTTAGCACCAACATCCTGTTTTGCATCAAAGCCACCAATCCTGGAGCAATTTGCATCTCGGCAGAAGGAAGTAACTTTTCTGCAATTCGGGGGAAGAAGCAGGGCTGGTTGCCAAATGAGAGGGAAGATAGAAGTGGGTGGGGGGCTGTCCCATGGACACCCAGCCGCAAAAGCCACAGGGGTGGGTGGGGGGGTCAAGCATGAATTGCCATCTGGAGACACGGAGGTGAGCTTTGCAAACAGCTACGGCATTTTGCAAAATTAGCTTTTTGCATCCGAGGACAAAACAGTCTAGGAACAATTCCCCCTCCCCCTCCAATGCCCACCAAATTTATTTATTTATTTATTATTTATTTGTATGCCGCCCCTCTCTGGTGACTCGGGGCGGCTCACAGCAATAATAAACAATATATAACAAATCTAATAATTTAAAAGAAACACTAAAAAACCCATTATTAAAAGCAAACATACACACAAGCATACCATACATAAACTGTATAGGCCGCGGGAGATGTTTCAATTCCCCCATGCCTGATGACAAAGGTGGGTTTTAAGGAGTTTATGAAAGGCGAGGAGGGTGGGGGCAGTTCTAATCTCTGGGGGGAGCTGGTTCCAGAGGGTCGGGGCTGCCACAGAGAAGACTCTTCCCCTGGTTCCCGCCAAACGGCATTGTTTAGTTGACGGGACCCGGAGAAGGCCAACCCTGTGGGACCTAATCGGTCACTGGGATTCGTAATAAATTATTTATTAGCCAAAATAGATGCAGAGATGGAATTTGAGCCAGGGGACTATTTGCCATGTTTGACAACTTTAAGAGGTGTGGACTTCAATTCCCAGAAGGGTCAAAGTTTAGAAACAATGGTCAAAAGCTAATCTTGCAGTTAAGCCATCAAATAATGCAGCCTTGGGCCAGACAGATAATTGGCAATTCAGTGTTATGAGCTCTAGTTTTTTTAAGAATAGAATAAGGAAGCTGGGAGAGACCTCAGAGATCTTCTTAGTCCAGCCCCCTGGGAGGCCTTCTCTTCTTAAAAAGAACTCTTCAAAGAACTTTCTGACAAATTGAAAGACAAAAAGGACAAATATTAAAAGTGGAAAAACAGGGGAAATAACTAAGGCAGAATACCAGCAAATAGCCCGAGTCTGTAAACAAGAAACATAGAAACATAAAAGATTGACGGCAGCAAAAGAACTCCTGGTCCATCTAGTCTGCCCTTATACTATTTCCTGTATTTTATCTTAGGATGGATCTACGTTTATCCCAGGCATGTTTAAATTCAGTGACTGTGGACAGTGTTCCCTCTAATTTTTTTGGGGGGGTGGGCGGAAAAGTATAGTGTCTGAGCGGCAGTCCCTTCGGGACTGGGCGGCACAGAAATAATAAACAAACAAACAAAAAACCCACCCTGTTTTGCTTCAGAGAATTTCAAAATAAAATACTGTACTGTGTGTCTATAACAGTGAGCTCATAATAGGGCAACTCTATCAATATCAAAATGCCACTTAAATAGTTGAGCTAGTTTCAAACTAGATTTTGATTTTCTTCCTCTCTTCCTTACTCCCATTCTTTTTCTTTCTCTTTTCCTTCCCCTCTTTTTTCTATCTGTTTCTCTCTCTTCCTCTCTTCCTCTCTCTCTCCTTCCCTCTCGGCTTCTGGGCAGGTTTGGAAAACTCTGAGTTGATGATGATTTTTAAGTGAGCTATTGCTCACTGCTCAGCTTAGAGGGAACTATGACTGTGGATTGACCAACTACGTCTGCTGGAAGTTTGTTTCAAGCATCTACTCCTCTTTCAGTCAAATCATATTTTCTCACGTTGCTTCTGATCTTTCCCCCAACTCACCTCAGATTGTGCCCCCTTGTTCTTGTGTTCACTTTCCTGTTAAAAACATTTCCCTCCTGAAGTGAGGAAAGCTAAGGCTCACAATGAACAAAGGCTTGCAACAAAAGTTTAAAAATAACCCAAAAAAAAGCTTCTTCCAATATATTAAAAACAAGAAAAAAGTCCAGGAAACAATTGGTCCATTGCAGGGTTGAAGGTGAAGTAGTCATTAACAGGAAGGACATTTTGGTATATGATTTTATCAATTACATTTAGATCAGATCGGAGGCGACGTAGTTGTGAATCATCTAATCCCAGTATTTCAAGTCTGGTGGAATAAGGTGTATTTTGTTACGAGTGGGGGAGTGAAGAACTCTTTTTGTGAAAAACTTCTGGACTCTCTCGAGTCTTTGGAGAGGGGCGGCATACAAATCTAATAAATTGAATTGAATTGAATTGAATTGTATTAATGTCTGATATGCAATGCAAGTTCCAGACAGGTGAGCTGTATTCTAGAATTGGTCTAACAAGACTATGGTCTAACCAGACGATGGTTTCCATGACTTGGATTTAATCAATGCCTGAGAATTATTGCAGATCCAATGTGACAAATTTCTACCGTTACGTCTTCTTCTGAGAAGGCCATGTATGGCCAAACTGGCTAGAGTTCCTGAATTTCACAACCCTTGTAGAAAGTGACAGCAGAAGCTTTTCCTTTTTACAGAAATACAGAAGAGTTGGAAGGAACATCCTTATAACCTTCTTGTAACCTTCTGGTTAACAGCAAATACTTAGAAACAAAGAAGACTGACGGCAGAAAAAGACCTCCTGGTCCATCTAGTCTGCCCTTATACTATTTCCTGTATTTTATCTTAGGATGGATCTATGTTTATCCCAGGCATGTTTAAATTCAGTGACTGTGGATTTATCTACCACGTCTGCTGGAAGTTTGTTCCAAGGATCTACTACTCTTTCAGTAAAATAATATTTTCTCATGTTGCTTCTGATCTTTCCCCCAACTAACTTCAAATTGTGTCCTCTTGTTCTTGTGTTTATTTTCCTATTAAAAACACTTCCGTCCTGGAACTTATTTAACCCTTTAATATATTTAAATGTTTCGATCATGTCCCCCCTTTCCTTTCTGTCCTCCAGACTATACAGATGGAGTTCATGAAGCCTTTCCTGATACGTTTTATGCTTAAGACCTTCCACCATTCTTGTAGCCGTTCTTTTTACCTGTTCAATTTTGTCAATATCTTTTTGTAGGTGAGGTCTCCAGAACTGAACACAGTATTCCAAATGTGGTCTCACCAGCATTCTATATAGCAGGATCATAATCTCCCTCTTCCTGCTTGTTACTTCTAAAAGGCAGGGACTGCTTCGTTTGCCAGACAATGTTAATAATAATAATAATAATAATAACAACAACAACAACAACAACAACGTCCTACCGGTCAATGACTACTTCAGCTTCAACCGCAATAACACAAGAGCACACAACAGATTCAAACTTAATACGAACCGCTCCAAACTTGACTGTAAAAAATATGATTTCAACAATCAAGTTATCGAAGCGTGGAACTCATTACCGGACTCAGTTGTGTCAACCCCTAAACCCCAACATTTCTCCCTTAGACTCTCCACGATTGACCTCTCCAGGTTCCTAAGAGGCCAGTAAGGGGCGTACATAAGTGCACTGGTGTGCCTTTCGTCCCCTGTCCAATTGTCTTTCCTTTCTCTCACTTATCATATATATTTTCTTTCTTTCATATATCCTCTCCTCCAAGTTCACTTTACCCTTATATATATATTACTACATGTCTATTTTTCTTCCTATCTATTTATGTATTGGACAAATGAATAAATAAATAAAATAAATAACAACAAGAAGAAGAAAGTTGGAAGGGATCTTGGAGGTCTTCTAGTCCAACCCCCTGCTTAGGCAGGAAACCCTGCACTACTTCAGACAGATGGTTATCCAACATCTTTAAAACTTCCACTGTCGGAGCATTCACAACTTCTGGAGGCAAGCTGTTCCACTGATTAATTGTTCTCACTGTCAGGAAATTTCTCCTTAGTTCTAAGTTGCTTCTCTCCTTGTTTAGTTTCCATCCATTGCTTCTTGTCCTGCCCTCAGGTGCTTGACACCCTCTTCTTTGGGGCATCCCCTGAGACATTGGCACACTGCTATTTTCTTTTTTACTTGTCCTTAGTCTTCAGTTTTTGATGGTTCCGCACAATTGCAGAATCAGGGAAAACCCTCCCTCTACTTCTTGTTTAAAGATGAAGTTGCCCAACTCAAGTTTCCTGCCAAAAAATGCACTGAACAAGTGGAGATGGGTGGAGTGAAGTAAAAGATGCAAATTGACAGGCTGGGAAAATTCCACCTTGTCTTGCGTTTATTAGCCCCAAACGAACTTCTTGGTTCTCAGCCAAACTTCTGTTTGGAAATTAAAGTGTGACACATCAAGTCAAAATTTGCAACTCTTTTTCTCAGGATGTGTCCCAATTCTGCCTTTTTTTTTTTCTCACCCTCTTAGTGGCCTGGTCCATCAAAGAGGTTCAGGACCTGCCATTCATGCAGCATTCAGATCTAGGATGTGTTATTTGAGTACAGTATTCCTCATTTCTCCGAGACCGCCTTCTGCCGCACGAATCCCAGCGACCGGTTAGGTCCCACAGAGTTGACCTTCTCCGGGTCCCGTCGACTAAACAATGTCGTCTGGTGGGACCCAGCAGAAGAGCCTTCTCTGTGGCGGCCCCGACCCTCTGGAATCAACTCCCCCCGGAGATTAGGATTGTCCCCACCCTCCTTGCCTTTCACAAACTCCTTAAGACCTTGGACTACTAATATCGAATGACCTAAGTGCTAAAGCCCACTGCAACAATATCGCCAAAAAAGCTTCTAGAGTTGTTAACCTGATCCTACGTAGCTTCTGCTCCGGCAATCTCACTCTACTCACAAGAGCCTACAAAACTTTTGCCAGACCCATCCTAGACTACTGCTCATCTGTCTGGAACCCATACCACATCTCGGACATCAACACCCTTTAAAATGTCCAAAGATACTTCACCAGAAGAGCCCTTCACTCCTCCACTCGAAACAGAATATCCTACGAAAATAGACTAGCAATCCTGGGCCTAGAAAGCCTAGAACTACGGCGCCTAAAACACGATTTGAGTATTGCCCACAAGATCATATGCTGCAACGTCGTACCAGTCAATGACTACTTCAGCTTCAACCGCAATAACACAAGAGCACGCAACAGATTCAAACTTAATACGAACCACTCCAAACTTGACTGTAAAAAATATGATTTCAACAATCGAGTTATCGAAGCGTGGAACTCATTACCGGACTCAATAGTGTCAACCCCTAACCCCCAACATTTCTCCCTTAGACTCTCCACGATTGACCTCTCCAGGTTCCTAAGAGGCCAGTAAGGGGCATAAATAAGTGCACTGGTGTGCCTTTCGTCCCCTGTCCAATTGTCTTTCCTTTCTTTCACCTATCTTATATATTCTATTCCTTTCATATATCCTCTCCTCTAAGTTCACTTTCACCCTTTTTATATTATCACATGTCTATTTTCTTCCTATGTATTTATGTATTGGACAAATGAATAAATAAATAAATAAAATAAAACACATCTCTGTCATCAGGCATGGGGAAATTGATTCCCCTGGACCGTTCCATTTTATGTATGGTTTGTCTGAGATGTATGATTGCTTTTATATTCAGGGTTTTAAATTCTTTTAACTATTGGATTTGTACTGTTTTTATTGTTGTGGGCTGCCCCGAGTCTTCGGAGAGGGGCGGCGTACAAATCTAATAAATAAATAAATTAAATAAATAGATAAATTCCCTTCATGCTACCTCCTTTCTTCTTCTTCTTCTTCTTCTTCTTCTTCTTCTTCTTCTTCTTCTTCTTCTTCTTCCCCTCCTCTCCTCTCCCTCCTCCTGCTCTTCCTCTTATTCTCCCCTCCCCCTCCTCCATTCCCTTCCAATTTTCTTTCCCTGATTTTATCTTCCTTCCTTCTCCTCTTCCTTCTCTTCTTCCATCCATCCATCCATCCATTCATCTCCTCCTCCTGCTCCCCATCCATCCATCCATCCATCCATCCATCCATCCATCCACTTTGTTGGCTGGGGGATCCTGGGAGTTGAGGTCCACCCATACTGGTTGGGAATTCTGGGAACTGAAGCGCAGACATCTTTATTTATTTATTTAATTGGATTTGTATGCAAAGGTGATCTAGGCCTCAGTGTAGGTCTACCATTTATTTATTTATTTATTTATTTATTTATTTATTTATTTATTTATTATTTATTTATTTATTTATTTATTTATTTATTTATTTATTTATTTATTTATTTATTCGGGGGTTTTTTAATGCCGCCCTTCTCCTTAGACTCAGGGCGACTTACAACATAGCACTTTTTCACAGAGCCAGCCTATTGCCCCCACAATCCAGGTCCTCATTCCTATTTCCCCATTCCTTGGATTGATTTCTAGTCTCCCAAACTTTCTTAATGTCAGCTGGGAAAATATATATTTCAGAGGAAAAAAGGAATTAAAAAGAGCAAAATTCGAAGATACCCCATATTACTGCTGTTATCCTACACACTTTTCTCTCTGGGTTTGTATATTCTATGTATCTAATATTCAAATTCGTGCGTGCAAACTTATTTAAATGTTCAATTTGTTTATTACAGCCAGCTGGTGCAATTTACCAGTTCACATAAGACAGGGTGTTTCAAAACCGTCGCTTGTTTTCATAAGGCAACGGTTACACCCACACGGTGTGGCAAACTCACTGCCGTAGCAATCTAGTAATTTAACTTCTGGGATCGTATAACCATTTATTTATTTATTTATTTATTTTATTTATTAGATTTGTATGCCACCTCTCTCCGAAGACTCGGGGCAGCTCACAACAGCAATAAAAACAATATAACAGTGGAACAAATCTAATATTAAAAACATATTAAACCCTATCATTACTTAAAAACCAAACAGCAACATTCATACCAAACATAAAACAAAGTATAGAAAAAAGCCTGGGGGAAAAGTGTCTCAACTCCCCCATGCCTGGTGGTATAAGTGAGTCTTAAGTAGTTTACGAAAGACAGGAAGGGTGGGGGCAGTTCTAATCTCCGGGGGGAGTTGGTTCCAGAGGGCTGGGGCCGCCACAGAGAAGGCTCTTCCCCTGGGGCCCACCAAACGACATTGTTTAGTCGACGGGACCTGGAGAAGGCCAACTCTGTGGGACCTTATCGGTCGCTGGGATTCGTGCGATAGCAGGCAGTTCCGGAGGTACTTTGGTCCAATGCCATGTAGGGCTTTAAAGGTCATGTTTTAGAACAGGGATGTCCAAACTGGGCAATTTTAAGCCTTGTGGATTACCACTCCCAGAAATTTAATCCTCGGTTGCATAAATAGAGGCATAGAATCAAAATCAAGTGAAGTATTAGTATCGCTTTATAAAGCCTTAGTAAGCCCTACCTACAATGCTGCATCCTGTTTTGGTCATCACACGACAAAAAAATGATGTTGAGACTTTGGAAAAAAATGCACCTTGTGTCCTGAAAGAAGGAAATAACCAAAGTACATTATCAATAGAATTTACACCAGAGCTCTTTCTCCTGGGAATTTTTTTAAAAAAGAATATAACCAAAGTATTAAATACTTAACACTACACATCACCACTGCAGCTAGGACAGTATCTGCACAATTACCACTCTACTATGCCCTGGTCCGACCACACCTGGAGTACTGTGTTCAGTTCTGGTCACCACACTTCAAAAGAGACATTGAAACTCTGGAGAAGGTGCAAAAAAAAGCAACCAAAATGATTAAGGGACTGGAAACCAAGACTTACGAAGAGAGACCGAGGAAACTGGGCATGGATAGCCTAGAGAAAAGGAGGGCCAGAGCGGACATTATAGCAGTCTACAAGTATACAAGGGGATGTCACAGAGAGGAGGGGATCACTTTATTCTTCAGGGCACCAGAGGGCCAGACGAGGAACAACGGCTGGAAGCTGACCAAGGAGAGATTCAACATGGAGATAAGGAGGAACTTCCTGACGGTCAGAGTGATCAACCAATGGAACAACCTACCAGCAGACGTTGTGAACTCCAACACTCTGGACATTTTTAAGAGAAGATTGAACTGCCACTTGACTGGTGTACTATAGGGTTCCTGCTTGGGCAAGGGGTTGAACTCGATGGCCTTCATGGTCCCTTTCAACTCTAACAATAGATAGATAGATAGATAGATAGATAGATAGATAGATAGATAGATAGATAGATAGATAGATAGATAGATAGATAGATGATAGATAGATAGATAATAGATAGATAGATAATAGATAGATAGATAGATAGATAGATAGATAGATAGATAGATAGATAGATAGATAAAAAGTACTAAATACTTAACACTACACATCACCACTGCAGCTAGGACAGCATTTGCACAATTTTGGAAAACCCCAGAAATCCCTGGAGAAAGTACAATAATGAATAAAATATATGAATGCACTGAAATGGATAGACTTACAATAGAATTACGGAGCCAAAAAGATTTATTATGAGACTTGGGAAAAATGGTATCAATGGATGGAACATAGAAAAAAAAGAAACATAAAAAATAAGAATTATAATATGTATAATGTGTAAGAAATATGGGCAAAAGAAATAAGATCAAGTGCAATATGAATGGGTTTAAATGAAAATAGAACTATGCAACAATGTAGAATTACTTGAAGAAGTATTGTAAGTTTATTTTTAAAGAAAATAAAAAAGAATCAAAGTCACGTGAAGTATTAGTATCGCTTTATGAAGCCTTCGTAAGTCCAGACATCTGGAATCCTGCTTAAGCAGGAGATTGTGTACCATTTTAGACAGGTGGCTATTCAATCTCTTCTTAAAAACCTCCAGTGATGAAGCACTCATAAACTCTGGTGGCAAGTAGTTCCACTGATTAATTGTCCTCACTGTTAGGAAGTTTCTCCTGAGTTCCAGGTTGCTTCTCTCCTTGATTAGTTTCCATTTGTTGCTTTTTGTTCTACCCTTAGGTACTTTGGAGAATAATTTTTCCCGAATGCCATCACTCTGCTAAACGAATAATTCCATTAACACTGTCAAACTATTTACTAAGTCTGCACTACTAGTAGTCTTCTCCTTGTTCCCATCATGATCGCAGAGGTCATTGATGTAGAGAATGAAAAGAGTAGGACCTAGTACGCTGCCCTGGGGAACACCACTTTTAACCGGGACGAGTGGAAATGGCGCTTCCAATTTTGACAACTTGTTGCCTGTTTGACAGGAATGCAGTAATCCAGTTGTGGAGGAGTCCTGAGATGCCATAGGGTTTGAGTTTTAGGAGTAGTTTGTCGTGGACCACTGAGTCATCCACTCCTCCCACAAATGACTGCATGATTGTAACTTTCTTGCTTGTATCCTTACATTTTATATTGACTGGTTCCTAATATGATTTGGTTGCTTGTTTGTACTCTATGACAATTATTAAGGGTTGTACCTTATGATTCTTGACAAACCTCTCTTTTCTTTTATGTACACTGAGAGCATGTGCTCCAATGACAAATTCTTTGTGTGTCCAATCACATTTGACCAATAAAAGTTTTATTCTATTCTATTATTTGTTGTGGTTGGCTGCAGGCCAATTCCTATGGCTGCACATTTTGACTTAGAAACATAGAAGATTGACAGCTGAAAAAGACCTCATGGTCCATCTAGTCTGCCCTTGTACTATTTCCTGTATTTTATGTTAGGATGGATCTATGTTCATCCCAGGCATGTTTCAATTCAGTTCCTGTGGATTTACCAGCCACATCTGCTGGAAGTTTGTTCCAAGCATCTACTACTCTTTCAGTCAAATAATATTTTCTCACATTGCTTCTGATCTTTCCCCCAACTAACCTCAGATTGTATCCCCTTGTTCTTGTGTTCACTTTCCTGTTAAAAACACTTCCCTCCTGAACCTTATTGAACCCTTTAACATATTTAAATATTTCGATCATGTCCCCCCTTTTCCTTCTGTCCTTCAGACTATACAGATTGAGTTCAGATAAACTGCCATGAGGCTAAAACACCAGGCTGCCCTTTTATCTGTAGCACTAATTACAGCAGCCCCACCCAACCACAGGTGGCCTCATTTTCTCTTGTAATAATCCTTCAGTTGTTGTCTCCTATGCATCACTCTGCGCATGTGTGGATGTGTCATTAATTCTTGTTCAGAATCCAGGGATGATACAGATGATTGATCTCCTCCTGGGCTGTCTGCCAAACTCCCCTCTTCCCTGTCACTCACGCTTCCTTGGTCAGAGGAGGCTTGGTCGGCAGATTCCATCGGGAGCAAAACAGGCCTACGGCATGTGGATGTTTCCCCCACATCCACCTGCACATTCCTTGGGGCAGGAGCTGGGCCAGAGCTAACCACAACAAATAATATAACTCTATTCTGATTCATATATTAATAATAATATAATATAATATATAATATTAGGTAGAGCAGTAGTTCTCAACCTGTGGTTTGAGCCAAAGGTATGTATCTATTCTATTCTATTCTGTTCTATTCTATTCTATTCTATTCTACTCTATTCTATTCTATTTTATTCTATTCTATTGTTGTTTTGTTTTGTTATCATCATCATCATCATAATGTTCTTGCGGATTTAAATAGTAAGGGTGTTGGAGATATTAGCAAGGTCCCTCAGGCAGAGAATGAGGGGATGTTCAAAGGGGAAGTTGTTCTAAGTGAGGTACATAGTGTCACCAAACCATCAAGTGCAGTTAGTAGAAATAAAAAGAGGACACATTTTCTTGTGGGTGATTCGACTGTTAGAGGTGTTGATTTGGGACAGAGTAAGGATGTGGTGAAGGAGATGAGGTGTCTCCCAGGGGCCACTGCCAGCAGGGACAGGAGGCGGATTACAAACATTGTCAAGGCTGTGAGTAAAGGTAATAACGTTGATGTAGTGGTGCATCTTGGCACAAATGATTTGTCCCAGAGAAATGTTAATGTAGTAAAAAGAGATTTTCAATGTCTAAGTGTGGAGCTGGGTAAAATAACTGATTCAGTGACTTTCTCAGAGGTGTTACCGGTTTGTGGCCAAGAGGATAAAACAACGTGTATCAGAGAGTTTAATGTGTGGTTAAGGCAGTGGTGTAAAGCTGAAGGTTTTGGCTATGTAAGTCATGATATCAGTAAATGGTCTAATATGGAGTTGTTTAAGAGGGATGGTTTGCATCCATCATACAGAGGTACCCAGGTGCTCGGTGAGGAATTCAGAACTTTTTTGGACAGGCATTTAAACTAGGTAAAGGGGACAGAGATGTAACTGATGTGGGTGATTTCTGTCCCCGACCAATGAGGATAAATCAGTTTTTGGAAGCTTATGAAAAGGGAGCTGCAAATAAAATAGATGTAGTTGTTGATGATAAGGGGCAAACTAATAATGAAAATAATGTTGTTCGGGTAATGTGCACGAATGCTGGAAGCTTGAGCAACAAGCTCTGTGAATTAATGGCCATAATATCTAGAGATAATTTGGATCTGGTTGCCATAACTGAGACATGGTTTAAGGATTCTAGTGAATGGGAAATATCCATACCAGGATATACACTGTATAGGAAGGATAGAATAGAGAGAAGGGGAGGTGGAGTAGCCATTTATGTTAAAGAAAGTCTAAAAACAACACTAATTCAAAATACATGTCAAGATCTGGAGACTCTCTGGATTTGCATGCAAAATAAAGAAGGTTCTGTCATTAGAATTGGGGTGATCTATAGGCCTCCAGGGCAATCTGAGGAATATGACAACAAGATGGTGGATGAAATTACCCAAATGGCACTAAAGGGAGATATTGTGGTTATGGGTGATTTCAACATGCCTGATGTTGACTGGAATATCCCCAGTGCCCTTACATGCAAAAGTAAGAATATAGTAGAGGCCTTTACAGGAGCAGCTCTGGCACAGCTGGTTAAGACACCAACTAGAGGGGAGAATATTCTAGATTTAGTTTTTACGAATGGGAATTGGGTTTCAGAGGTCAAGGTGGGAGAAAATTTAGGTTGCAGTGACCATCTATGTTTGTGGTTTGATGTAAAAACTCATTGTGAGCAATCTTATAATGCAACCAAAGTATTGGATTTCAGAAAAACAAATTTTAATGCAATGGGGGAATATTTAGATAATGAATTAAAGGGGAGGGATAAAATGGCATGAGCGAGAACCCAGTGGACTGTATTAAAAAAGGCCATCTTAAAAGCCACTGGACTGTAAGACAAATAACTAAAGGTAAAAGGAAGAAGAAACCGCTATGGTTTAGCAATGATGTAAGGGCTATAGTCAATGAAAAAAAGGCTGCCTATAGGAGGTATAAAGAGTCTGGAAGTATAGCTGATAGGGAGGTGTATAAAATGAGACAGAAGGAGGCGAAACAGATAATATATGCTGCTAAAGCCTCAAAAGAGGAAGAAATTGCCAAATCTGTAGAGAAGGGGGATAAAACATTCTTCAGATAGATTAGTGATAAGAAGAAGAAAAACTGCGGCATCACTAAGCTTAGTACCGGGAATAATACATGCATTAATGGGAATAAGGAGATCGCTGACCATTTCAATAGCTACTTCTGTTCAGTTTTCTCAAAAGACACCTTACAAAATAATACTATAGAAGGATATAGCATTGTTTCCAGCTGTACGGATTCAGCTCCAGTGATCTTAGAAGCCAATGTCTTAGAAGAACTTGAACGATTAAAGATAAATAAGGCAATGGGTCCAGATGGCATCCACCCCAGAGTTCTTAAAGAACTCAGATCTGTCATTACTACCCCCCTGACTGATTTGTTTAACCAATCCTTGTTAACAGGAGAAGTTCCTGAGGATTGGAGAATGGCCAGTGTTGTGCCTATCCACAAGAAGGGCAGTAGAGAAGAAGCTGGTAACTACAGGCCAGTTAGCTTGACATCAGTGGTAGTTAAAATGATGGAGACTCTACTCAAAAAGAGGATAAATCAGCACCTAAAAAACAATAACTTATTGGACCCAAATCAGCATGGCTTTACTGAAGGCAAATCATGTCAGACTAATCTCATTGATTTCTTTGACTATGTCACAAAGGTGTTGGATGAAGGTGGTGCCGTGGATATTGCCTACCTGGACTTCAGCAAAGCCTTTGATACGGTTCCACATAAAGAGCTGATAGATAAATTAGTGAAGATTGGACTTAATCCCTGGATAGTTCAATGGATTTGCAGCTGGCTGAAGCGTAGACATCAGAGAGTTATTGTTAATGGCGAGTATTCTGAGCAGAGACAGGTTACAAGCGGTGTGCCACAAGGGTCTGTTCTGGGTCCTATTCTTTTTAATATGTTTGTGAGTGACATAGGGGAAGGTTTGGTAGGGCAGGTTTGCCTATTTGCCGATGACTCTAAAGTGTGCAATAGGGTTGATATTCCTGGAGGCGTCTGTAATATGGTAAATGATTTAGCTTTACTAGATAAATGGTCAAAGCAATGGAAACTGCAGTTTAATGTTTCCAAATGTAAAATAATGCCCTTGGGGAAAAGGAATCCTCAATATGAGTATTGTATCAGCAGTTCTGTGTTAGCAAATACTTCAGAAGAAAAGGATTTAGGGGTAGTGATTTCTGACAGTCTCAAAATGGGTGAACAGTGCAGTCAGGCAGTAGGGAAAGCAAGTAGGATGCTTGGCTGCATAGCTAGAGGTATAACAAGCAGGAGGAGGGAGATTGTGATTCCGCTGTATAGAGCGCTGGTGAGACCACATTTGGAATACTGTGTTCAGTTCTGGAGACCTCACCTACAAAAAGATATTGACAAAATTGAACGGGTCCAAAGACGGGCTACAAGAATGGTGGAAGGTCTTAAGCATAAAACGTATCAGGAAAGACTTCATGAACTCAATCTGTATAGTCTGGAGGACAGAAGGAAAAGGGGGGACATGATCGAAACATTTAAATATATTAAAGGGTTAAATAAGGTCCAGGAGAGAAGTGTTTTTAATAGGAAAGTGAACACAAGAACAAGGGGACACAATCTGAAGTTAGTTGGGGGAAAGATCAAAAGCAACATGAGAAAATATTATTTTACTGAAAGAGTAGTAGATGCTTGGAACAAACTTCCAGCAGAGGTGGTTGGTCAATCCACAGTGACTGAATTTAAACATGCCTGGGATAAACATATATCCATCCTAAGATAAAATACAGAAAATAGTATAAGGGCAGACTAGATGGACCAGGAGGTCTTTTTCTGCCGTCAATCTTCTATGTTTCTATCACCATCATTCTCATCATCGCCTTAGTTGCTCTTCTCTGCACTTTTCCCCTATGTGCATTTTGTCTCCCTTCTCCTGCCCCCCCCCCCCCAACCAGAAAAGGAGGCACACACACACACACACACCCCAGCTGAGCGTAGAGCCGGCCGGCCGGCCGCGGGCGCCGCTTCCTTCCTGGCAGGAGGCGCGGCCGTCGGAGGGGTGGGGGTGGGGGGCTGGTTTCCGCGGCGGTTCCCGGCGTTGCCTTTGCAGTCGCGCCTGGCTGGCCGTCGGGGAGGCTCGGAGAGGCTGCTGCACTGAGCGCGGGAGGCTCGGAGTTGGAACGCGCCGTCGAGGCAGCTCAGAGGAGGAAGAGCCCAGCAGAGCCGGCAGGTGAGCGGAGGGAAGGGAAGGAGGAGAGAAGGAAAGGGAGGATGGAAAGAAAGGAGAGAAGGAGGGAGGGAAGAAGGAGGGAAGAAGGAGGGAAGAAGAAGGAAATGGAGGAAAAGAAAGGAGGGAAAGGAGAGAGGGAAAGGTGAGAAGGAAGGAGAGAAAAATAAGAGAAGGAAGGAAAGACGGAAGAAGGGGAAAGGAAGGAGGGAAGGAAAGAAGAGAAGGAGGGAAGGAGGAAGGAGAGAGGAAAGAAGAGGGAGGGAAAGAAAAATAAGGCGAGAAGGGGGGAGGGAAAGAAAGGAGAGAAAGAAAAAAGAGAAAGTAAGAGGGAGGGAAGAAGGAGAAGAAAGGAGGGATGAGGAAAGGAGGAAGGGAGGGAAAGAAAAAAGAAGGAGGGAGGGAGGGAAGAAAGAAAGAAATGGAGGAAAAGAAAGGAGGGAAGAAAGGAAGAAAGGGAGAGAGGGAAAGAAAAAAGAGAAGAATGAAAGAGGAAAGAAGGAGAAAGTAAGGAGGGAAGGAAAGGAGAGAGGGAAAGAAGAGAAGAAAGGAGGGAGGGAAGAAGGGAAATGATAAATAGGTGTTTGTGGCCAAGTGGCCTAATTTTGATTGTGTGAGCACGGGGGAACGCTGCAACAGTCATAAGTGTGAAACATGGTCCCAAGTCACTTTTTGAAATGCCGTTCTAATTAGAACGGTCACTAAATGAACCGTTGTCATTTGAGGATCATCTGTAAAGATTGACATTGTCACCAAAGGGACCAAACGTTCAGATTACGCAAATAATCAAGTCTGACCAAATGCGTGTCCAGAAATTGTCCGGAGCTCCATCACTGGACACTTTCAAGAAGAGACTGCATGGTCATTTGTCAGGGTTGGACTAGATGACCTACGAGGTCCCTTCCAACTCTGTTAATCTGCTGTTAAACTAAAACAATGCTGATAGATTCATTTGATTTCCGTGATCTTTTCTTTTAGTTAGTTGATACAAATAAATGTTGCAGCTTGAAGACAGTTCTTTTGTATTACGCCGGGTCATTTACTCTTTCCTTTATTTGTTTTTTTTAAAAAAAATTAATACAATAATTCCATCTTCAGTTGAACAGTGTGTTATCCAGGTACAAATATCTCCCCTGAACAATAATGAAAAGTTGCATTATTCATTAGATTCTACAATATTAAAATACCGGTAGTAACATTCCACATATTAATTCTATACAGTAATATTAAAATAGTAATATTCCACATATTAATTCTATAATATTAAAATAGTAATATTCCACATATTGATTCTGTAATATTAAAATAGCAATATTCCACATATTTATTCTAATAATATTAAAATAGCAATATTCAACATATTGATTCTATAATGTTAAAATAGTAATATTTCACATATTGATTCTATAATATTAAAATAGCAATATTCAACATACTAATCATAATATTTACTTATCTATTATTTAACCATTGATAACCCTAACCAAGACAAATTTCTTGTTCCATTCCATTCTATTCTATTCTATTCTATTCTATAAAATCGATCCTGTATCATATAGTATTGAGTTTGCTCTTTCATCGACAAGTATAGGATATATGTCACAGTTGGGAATTAACTGTCCTGAATAACTAGATCCTAAGTTAGATGTTCAACATAAAGCTTAAGTGAACATTATAGACATTTGCCAAAGTGATTGAAAACATAGAGCACTCATCAACATAGAAACATAGAAGTCTGATGGCAGAAAAGGCCTCATGGTCCATCTAGTCTGCCCTTATACTATTTTCTGTATTTTATCTTAGGATGGATATATGTTTATCCCAGGCATGTTTAAATTCAGTTACTGTGGATTTATCTACCACGTCTGCTGGAAGTTTGTTCCAAGGATCTACTACTCTTTCAGTAAAATAATATTTTCTCATGTTGCTTTTGATCTTTCCCCCAACTAACTTCAGATTGTGCCCCCTTGTTCTTGTGTTCACTTTCCTATTAAAAACACTTCCCTCCTGAACCTTATTTAACCCTTTAATATATTTAAATGTTTCGATCATGTCCCCCCTTTTCCTTCTGTCCTCCAGACTATATAGATTGAGTTCATGAAGTCTTTCCTGATACGTTTTATGCTTAAGACCTTCCACCATTCTTGTAGCCCGTCTTTGGACCCGTTCAATTTTGTCAATATCTTTTTGTAGGTGAGGTCTCCAGAACTGAACACAGTATTCCAAATGTGGTCTCACCAGCATTCTATATAGCGGGATCATAATCTCCCTCTTCCTGCTTGTTATACCTCTAGCTATGCAGCCAAGCATCCTACTTGCTTTCCCTACCGCCTGACTGCACTGTTCACCCATTTTGAGACTGTCAGAAATCATTACCCCTAAATCCTTTTCTTTTGAAGTATTTGCTAACACAGAACTGCCAATACAATACTCAGATTGAGGATTCCTTTTCCCCAAGTGCATTATTTTACATTTGGAAACATTAAACTGCAGTTTCCATTGCTTTGACCATTTATCTAGTAAAGCTAAATCACTTACCATATTACAGACCCCTCCAGGAATATCAACCCTATTGCACACTTTAGAGTCATCGGCAAATAGGCAAACTTTCCCTACCAAACCTTCCCCTACGTCACTCACAAACATATTAAAAAGAATAGGACCCAGAACAGACCCTTGTGGCACACCGCTTGTAACCTGACTCTGCTCAGAATACTCGCCGTTAACAATAACTCTCTGATGTCTATGCTTCAGCCAGCTGCAAATCCATTGAACTATCCAGGGATTAAGTCCAGTCTTCACTAATTTATCTATCAGCTCTTTATGTGGAACCATATCAAAGGCTTTGCTGAAGTCCAGGTAGGCAATATCCACGGCACCACCTTCATCCAACACCTTTGTGACATAGTCAAAGAAATCAATGAGATTAGTCTGACATGATTTGCCTTCAGTAAAGCCATGCTGATTTGGGTCCAATAAGTTATTGTTTTTTAGGTGCTGATTTATCCTCTTTTTGAGTAGAGTCTCCATCATTTTAACTACAACTGATGTCAAGCTAACTGGCCTGTAGTTACCAGCTTCTTCTCTACTGCCCTTCTTGTGAATAGGCACAACACTGGCCATTCTCCAATCCTCAGGAACTTCTCCTGTTAACAAGGATTGGTTAAACAAATCAGTCAGGGGGGTAGTAATGACAGATCTGAGTTCTTTAAGAACTCTGGGGTGGATGCCATCTGGACCCATTGCCTTATTTATCTTTAATCGTTCAAGTTCTTCTAAGACATCGGCTTCTAAGATCACTGGAGCTGAATCCGTACAGCTGGAAGCAATGTTATATCCCTCTATAGTATTATTTTGTACGGTGTCTTTTGAGAAAACTGAACAGAAGTAGCTATTGAAATGGTCAGCGATCTCCTTATTCCCATTAATGCATGTATTATTCCCGGTACTAAGTTTCGTGATGCCGCAGTTTTTCTTCTTCTTATCACTAATATATCTGAAGAAGGTTTTATCCCCCTTCTTTACTTCTTTACAAATGTGTTGTTGTTGTTGTTGTTGTTAGATCACTTTTATTTTGTACTAATCAAAGCAGTACAGTATAAAGAAGGCTCCTTCCTATTTTTCCCACAAAAACAACCCTGTGAGGAAGGTTGAACTGACCCAAAGTCACCCAGATGGCTTTTATGTGTAAAACAGGACTATAATTCCCAGTCTCTTAATGATTGGTCCAAAGTTACATACTTTTATGCCTTAGGTGGGACTAGAATTCATTGTCTTCTGGTGATCAGCGCTGTCACCCAGTTGCTGTAATGTCAACATAGCTACCATGTTTCCCCAAAAATAAGACCTGTCTTATTTATTTTTTTGAACCCTGAAATAAGCTCTTGGCCTTATTGCCATGCACTCAGAAGCCCAATTGGGCTTATTATCAAGGTAGGTCTTATTTTTGGGGAAACAGGATATCTGTCTGTCTGTCTGTCTATAGTCTCTATCATCCGTCTGTCTGTCTGTCTGTCTGTCTGTCTGTCTGTCTGTCTGTCTGTCTATCTATTATCCATCCATCCATCCATCCCTCCTTCTTCTATCTATCTATTATCCATCCATCTATCTATCTCCATCCACATATCCATCTTTTCTCCCTCCCTCCCTTCCTTCCACGTTTCCCCAAAAATAAGACCCTGTGTTATATTTTTTTGGACCCTGAAATAAGCTGTCTATATCTATCTATCTATCTATCTATCTATCTATCTATCTATCTATCATTCTCTCCTTCCTTCCTTCCTTCCTTCCTTTCTTCCTTCCTTCCTCCCTCCCTTCCTTCCATGTTTTCCCAAAAATAAGACCCTGTATTATATTTTTTGAACCCTGAAATAAGCTATCTATATCTATCTATCTATCTATCTATCTATCTATCTATCTATCTCCTTCCTTCCTTTCTTTCTTTCTTCCTTCCTTCCTCCCTCCCTTCCTTCCATGTTTTCCAAAAAATAAGACTCTGTCTTATATTTTTTTTGAACCCTAAAATAAGCGCTTGGACTTATTGCCATGCACTCAAAAGCCCAATTGGGCTTATTTATTTTTTTATTTTATTTATTTATTTATTAGATAAAAACAGTTTGTAACAAATCTAATAATTTACAATATAAAATATTTTTTTAAAAAAACTTAATATAATATATTATCAGGGGATGTCTTACTTTGGGGGAAAGAGGGTCTTGAAACTAAGTTTATCTACATCCACAAAGCAGCCATTGATGTTCTCCTTTTTTTGCTTTCTGTGTACGTACATTTTTTCTGTTAATAATTGTCTGAGCTTTTATCGCTGTATTTGCTTGCATTGGATTTCGCGTTCCAGTTTGAGTTTCAGCTTTGTTATCAAAATTGTGGTTGTCTTTTATAAAAACATTTTGTGTGTCTTTTTGAATTGTACTTTTTTAGCGTGCACTCCAGTTCGAAATTACATTTTGGTTTCTCGGTTTTACATTTACATTGAAGTGTCTTTGAATAAATAAGATAATAATGAAATATATGTATCATCCAGTTTGGGAATAAAGTAACAGGTGGCACCCAAATTTTTTACACAGTTGAGATATGGAGGGAAAGACTGGAAATAAATGTATTTGCATCATGACAATTTTAAAGAGAACCAAACAAGACAAATTCCTTGTGTGTCCAATCACACTTGGCCAATAAAATTCTATTCTATTCTATTCTATTCTATTCTATTCTAACAAGGTTTGCATAAATTGAAGAATTATTTTCTATGTTGTGATTGATAGGTTTGTTGGGGGGAGGAGGCGATGACAACTTCCTCATTGGCTTAAGGGGGTGATTCATTCAAAAAAGGTTAAGAACTGCTGCTCTAAAGCAGGGCTCTCTAACCATAGCAACTCTAAGCCTGGCAGGCTTCAACTCCCAGAATGCCCCAGCCGGCTGAGGAATTCTGGGAGTTGAAGTCCGCCAGGCTTAAAGTTGCCAAGCTTGGAGACCCCTGCTCTAAAAACCGATTTTTCACAACGGCAACCACGAAACCTTTGCTAAAAATAAATATTACAAGCCGCAAGAGAAGGTTTGCTGCAGAAAAAGGAAGTTTACCAAAACAAAGACCAGAAAAGAGAACCTGAAGCTGCAGAGAATGGAAACGCGAACAGACGGAAAGAGATGGAAATCAGGAATAAAAGCCATTTCTAAAGAAATGGGAATCGGTCACAAGGAAGCTGGACAGGGAGGTGGTCGGGCCACGGGCGATAAGCAGATGAAAGATGAACGGAAAGGATAGCAGGATAGCAGTGTTGCAATGTTTGAGGGGCTGCCACAAAGTGGAAGGGGTCTACTACCTTGGAATACTAATATCCAATGACCTAAGTGCTGAAGCCCACTGCAACAATATCGCCAAAAAAGCCTCTAGAGTTGTTAACCTGATCCTACGCAGCTTCTGCTCCGGCAACCTCACTCTACTCACAAGAGCCTACAAAACTTTTGCCAGACCCATCCTAGACTACTGCTCATCTGTCTGGAACCCATATCACATCTCGGACATCAACGCCCTTGAAAATGTCCAAAGATATTTCACCAGAAGAGCCCTTCACTCCTCCACTCGAAACAGAATATCCTACGAAAATAGACTAACAATCCTGGGCCTAGAAAGCCTAGAACTACGGCGCCTAAAACACGATTTGAGTATTGCCCACAAGATCATATGCTGCAACGTCCTACCGG
Organism: Erythrolamprus reginae; assembly: GCF_031021105.1. Taxonomy (NCBI): domain Eukaryota; kingdom Metazoa; phylum Chordata; class Lepidosauria; order Squamata; family Dipsadidae; genus Erythrolamprus; species Erythrolamprus reginae. The sequence continues at coordinate 3,279,155 of NC_091952.1, read as the reverse complement.
TCAATGACTACTTCAGCTTCAACCGGCCGCAGTAACACAAGAGCACCCAACAGATTCAAACTCAATACGAACTGCTCCAAACTTGACTGTAAAAAATATGATTTCAACAATCGAGTTATCGAAGCGTGGAACTCATTACCGGACTCAATTGTGTCAACCCCTAACCCCCAACATTTCTCCCTTAGACTCTCCACGATTGACCTCTCCAGGTTCCTAAGAGGCCAGTAAGGGGCATAAATAAGTGCACTGGTGTGCCTTTCGTCCCCTGTCCAATTGTCTTTCCTTTCTTTCACCTATCATATATATTCTCTTCCTTTCATATATCCTCTCCTCTAAGTTCACTTTCACCCTCTTTTATATTATCACATGTCTATTTTCATCCTATGTATTCGTGTATTGGACAAATGAATAAATAAATAAATAAATACTTATAGTCCTTGGAGAGGGGTGGCATATAAATCCACTTAATTAATTAAATAAACAAGCAAACAAACATTCTCCAAAGCACCAAAAGATATGATAAGAAGTAATGGCTGAAAACTAATCAAGGAGAGAAGCAACCTGGAACTAAGGAAAAACTTCCTGACAGTTAGAAGAATTAATCAGTGGAACTGCCTGCCTCTTGAAGTTGTGGGTGCTCCATCACTGGAGACCATGTCTCTATTGGTTGATTGTTCTCACTGTCAGAAAATTCTTCCATCATCATCATCATCATCATCATCATCATCATCACAACAACAACAACAACCACAATAACCAGAACAACAATAGACTTGGAAGGAACCTTGGAGATCTTCTAGTCCAACCCCCTGCCTAGGCAGGAGACCCTACACTACTGCAGACAAAAGCTAATCCAACATCTTCTTTAAAACGTCCAGTGTTGGAGCCTTCACAACTTCTGGAGGCAACTTCTGTTCCACGGATTAATTGTTCTGACTGTCAGGAAATTCCTCCTTCGTTCTAAGTTGCTTCTCTCCTTGTTTAGTTTCCACCCATTGATTCTTGTTCTACTCTCAGGTTCTTTGGAGAATAGCTTGACTCCCTCTTCTTTGGGGCAACCCCTGAGATATTGGAAGGCTGCTATCTCTTCCTCTTCTTCTTCTTCTTCTTCTTCTTCTTCTTCTTCTTCTTCTTCTTCTTCTTCTTCTTCTTCTTCTTCTCTTATTTTCTTCTTCTTCTTCCTCTTCTTCTTCTTCTCTTATTTTCTTCTTCTTCTTCTTCTTCTTCCTCTTCTTCTTCTTCTTCTCTTATTTTCTTCTTCTTCTTCCTCCTCTTCTTCTTCTTCTTCTTCCTCTTCTTCTTCTTCTTCTTCTCTTATTTTCTTCTTCTTCTTCTTCCTCTTCTTCTTCTTCTTCTCTTATTTTCTTCTTCTTCTTCTTCCTCTTCTTCTTCTTCTTCTTTTCTTCCTTCCTATTAATAGTAATAGTAATCTGCAAATTTGGTAAATTCCCCTTCTATTCCCTGAACCTGTTTAATTTGTTGGCTCCTACTTAAACTGGTTGTTTAAGGCTCCCTCTCACAGCTACTGCTATTAAGTCTGTTTTCACTCAGTCTTTCTGAGTACTGTCATGTATTGACCCACTTTATGACCGTCACAATGGTGATTGCTTGTCTCAGGGATCCCCAAACTGCCCCCTTCTTTAATCAGCCCGGCGCAGAACTTCCTGCCTGCTAGTCAAACTCTGCTCAGTGAATTTTACTTGCACTGTTGTTACCGGTTTCTGACCATGAGATCCGATCTGGCTTCTCGAACACTCTGCGGTTTTGGGGATGGTCAGCTGCAGCTGGGTGTTTGACACTTCATTGAAACCCGGTGCAGAGAAGGCCCGAAAGGAAGGCGAAAGCTGCCCTCTTCCTCTTCTGCGTTGGGGAATGTGTCAGCTCAGCCAGGGGCTTCCCACCCTGTCTTTCCCAGGGGTCTTTTCGATTGCCGCGTCCCACAACAACCTTTGTTTCCAGGGGGAATTCTTGCAGAATTCGGCTGGCACCCAGTTCTGTCTAAGATGGGACTAGAATTCTCCGTCTCCTGGTGACTGGCCCAAAATCACACACACACACCAGCTGTCTTTTGTGGTGAAGGTGAGATTAGAGGAGGAGAAATATTGGCCATCGTCGGTTGTTAGTTGTTAGTTAGTTGTTTTGTTGCTGATGTTCCATGAACCAGCTAGGGAACATCATCATTGCTAGAAGGGAGGAGAGGAGAAAGAGGAGAGGGAGGGAGAGAGGGAGGGAGGGAAGGGAGGAGAGAAGAAGGAGAAAGATGAGAGGGAGGGAAGGAAGGAGGGAGGAAAAGAAGGGAGAAGGAGGAGAAAGGAGAAGGAGGGAGGGAAGGAAGGAGGGAGGGAGGAAAAGAAGGGAGAGGAGGAGAAAGGAGAGGGAGGGAGGGAAGGAAGAAAAAGAAGGGAGGAGAGAAGAAGGAGAAAGATGAGAGGGAGGGAAGGAAGGAGGGAGGGAGGAAAAGAAGGGAGAAGGAGGAGAAAGAAGGAGGGAGGGAAGGAAAAGAAGGGAAGAAAAGAAGATAGAAGAGAAGGAGGAGAAAGAGGGAGGGAAGGAAGGAAGGAAGGAAGGAAAGGAAGTGAGGAGAGAAGAAAGAGAGAGAGGAAGAAAGGAAAGGAAGGAAGGGAGAAAGGAAAAAAGGGAAGAGATAAGAGGGGAAAAGAGGAGAGGGAGGGAAGGAAGGAAGGAAGGAAAGGAAGTGAGGAGAGAAGATAGAGAGAGAGGAAGAAAGGAAAGGAAGGAAGGGAGAAAGGAAAAAAGGGAAGAGATAAGAGGGAAAAAGAGGAGAGGGAGGGAGGGAGGAGGAGGAAGGCAGAAGAGGAGGAGGAGGACTGTTGGGTCCCTGGTGCTCCCTGAGGTTGGTGGTTTTCTTGCAGACGTTTCATGACTCACCTAGGTGACATCATTGGGGCTAGAAGGTTGTGTGATTTGGGGTGTGGAAGAGAAGGAGGAGGGCTGGGAGGAGGAAGGGAGGAAGAGGAGGAGGAGGAGGAGAAGGAGACGAACTGTGGAAGTCCTCGGTGCTCTGTGAACTCAGTTGTTTTTTGCAAACATTTCAGGACCCAACTAGGGAATATCACCAGGGCTACAAGGAATGGGGTCTGCTCTCAGGTTTGCACCCTGTTGTTGTTGTTGTTGTTGTTGTTAGGATAGTCTTCTTCTTGCTGGTTCCTTGTTGTTGCTGGTTCCTTGCTGGTTCCTTGTTGATTGTTTGTCCGAGTTGGTAATTCCTTAATCGGGCGTGTTGTTTACAACTTGGTGATTTGTCTGAAATTAATCTTGGTGTTAATCTCCGGGTGTTGATATCTGGTGTGGAGGTGTTTTGGTCTTTAGGTTTCCTTTTTAATTCTTCTGGCATTGGCTTGGTCTCAGATGCTATGGGGGCATCTGTCCAAGTGGGGTGCAATTAAGGGCTTTTCAACGCATCTTCTGGTTGGTGTTGATAGATTCCTTCTGCTAGTTTCTCCTACATAGCAAAGTCACAATTCTTTTTATTTTATTTTATTTATTTGTTTTTTTCAAATATAACATACCAAAAAAAAGAAAAAAAACATACATAAAGACATACACATACAACATTTGGAAAATGAAAGTTTCCTCACTTTTTAGGTGTTTGATCAGAGAATTTTGCTTCTTTCACATAGTATTAATTTTTCAATTCTTTTATTCAACGTGTTGCTTTGCGTAGATTTTTATTTATTTCTTTGTTGCTCTTTTCTTTAGCCAATCTTAAAATTTTGCCCATATTTTATAGTAATCTGATTCTACTTTTCCCTCTAATCTTTTAGATAGCCTGTCCATCTCCGCACAGTCTAGTATCTTTTTAATTATTATATTTTCTTCCAGTAGTTTGTCTATTTTCCATTGTTGGGCATATACTATTCTGGCAGCTGTTAGTATATGTATAACTAGGTATCTTTTTCACAATTCTAACGATGTCTGTTCCCAGAGCTCAATGGTGGACAATAGGTGGAGAACTTAAGGAAATATTTGGAGAACATAGATAGAATTCTTGATTGGCCAAGTGTGATTGGACACACAAGGAATTTGTCTTTAGTGCAGATGCTCTCAGTGCACATAAAAGAAAAGATACAGGTATAGAACAGAATAGAATAGAATAGAAATAGAATAATGGAATGGAATAGAATAAGGAATAGAATAGAATAGAATAGAATAGAATTCTTTATTGGCCAAGTGTGATTGGACACACAAAGAATTTGTCTTTGGTGCAGATGCTCTCAGTGCACATAAAAGAAAAGATACAGGTATAGAACAGAATAGAATAGAATAGAAATAGAATAATGGAATGGAATAGAATAAGGAATAGAATAGAATAGAATAGAATAGAATTCTTTATTGGCCAAGTGTGATTGGACACACAAAGAATTTGTCTTTGGTGCAGATGCTCTCAGTGTACCTAATAAAAGAAAAATATACATTCGTCAAGAATCATGTGGTGCAACACTTAATGATTGTCATAGGGGTCAAATAAGCAATCACGAATCAATCAATATTAATAAAAATAATAAGGATTCAAGCAACAAGTTACAGTCATAAGTGGGAGGAGATGGGTGATAGGAATGATGAGAAAAAACTGCTAGCAATAGTAGTACAGTCTTAGTAAACAGTTTAACAGTGTTGAGGGAATTATTTGTTTAGCAGAGTGATGGCGCTCGGGGAAAAACGGCCCTTGTGCCTACTTGTCTTGGTGTGCAGGGCTAAGCATCTGAACTTTAATCATGTCACTATGGAGATGCTGGGATGGATGTAAATGTGAGGAGTGGTCATATTTCATTTTTTTCAATGTCGTTGTAACTTCGGGTGGTTGTAAGTCGAGGACTGCCTGTAGCTTCAAGGGCTGCTTAGCTGTGACTTTAGGAGGAGGGATTGTCCACCGTGGCCGTCTGCAAGGCTCACGAGGTTTCCAGCTGTCGCAGGCTTTTTGCAGCCTCGGATGGGAAGAAAGCCACTGCAGGGTTTCCAGACCGATGGGAGAAAACGTCTCCTATCTCAGCTGAGCCTCGGTTCCTCTTGCGGACTTCCGCAGGCGGTGGGTGGCGTCACTCGTTGGGCAAGCTGAGCTGCTGCTGTCTTTCTGCACGGGGGAGTTTAGTTTACTTTAGTTTACTTTCATTTAGTTTCGGACCCAGGAGAAGAGCCTTCTCTGTGGTGACCCCAGCCCTCTGGAATCAACTGCCCCTGGAAATTAGAACTGCCCCCACCCTCCTTGCCTTTCGAAAGTTATTGAAAACTCATTTTTGTAGCCAGGCATGGGGAAACAGACATATCCCCCAACTATCTTGGTTTGTGTATGGTTTGAATGGATTGTGTGATTATTTTACTATAAGGGTTTTTAAATTGTTTTTTTTAAAAATATTGGATTTGTAGACTGTTTATTATTGTTGTGAGCCGCCCCGAGTCTTCGGAGTGGGACGGCATACAAATCTAATAAATTATTATTCATTATTAATTATTTATTTCATTTCATTATTTTAGCTTGTTTCATTTTGTAATTTATTTTATTTTATTTTGCTTCAATTTGTTTTAGTTTATTAAAACAGTGATTAGAGTGTTGGTTCAGCAGTTCAAATCTCCCCACCGGCTCAAGGTGGACTCAGCCTCCCAGCCTTCCGATGTGGGTCAAATGAGGACCCAGATTGTTAGGGGGAAAATTGCTGATTCTGTAAACTGCTTAGAGAGGGCTGTAAAAGCACTAGGAAGCGGTATATAAGTCTAAATGCTTCCTTCTTTCCTTCCTTTCTTGGTGGGTAAAATGAGGACCCAGATTGTTGGGGGCAACATGCTGATTCTGTAAAACACTTAGAGAGGGCTGTAAAAGCACTATGTAGCAGTATATAAGTCTAAAGGCTACTGCTATTCCTCCCCGCTCCCTTCCTTTTGCTATTCCTTCCTTCCTTCCTTCCTTCCTTCCTCCTTCCTTCCTTCCTTCCTTGTCTTGGTGTGCAGTGCTCTGTAGCGACGTTTTGAGCGTAGGAGTTCAAACAATTTAGGTCCCACAGAGTTGGCCTTCTCCGGGTCCCATTGACTAAACAATGTCGTTTGGCGGGTCCCAGGGGAAGAGCCTTCTCTGTGGCGGCCCCGACCCTCTGGAACCAGCACCCCCCTGAGATTAGAACTGCCCCCACCCTCCTGGCCTTTTGTAAACTCCTTAAAACCCACCTCTGCCGTCAGGCATGGGGGAACTGAGATAACTTCCCCAGGCCTATATTTTTTATGTATGTATGGTATGTTGTGTGCATGTTTTTTAAATTATGGGTTTTAAATTTTAATTATTAGATTTGTATTGTACATTGTTTTTTCTTTTTTTAAAAAAAATCTCTTTATTAATTTTTCTCATATCATTCCCATCACATATTATTTTGAATTACAGATTATACATATTCTCAGTTAACATTCTGACAGTAAGTTTTGACCGGTTTCATTTCATTATATACATTGTATTTCATATTTTTAAATTCTAAAATCTATTACGTTCATTAATTATACACGGTAACTGTAGGTCATTTCAATTGTACTGTTGTTTCATATTATGTTGCTTTTATGTTCTCTTTTGAACCCATTCATGCCATTTTTACCATGTTCTTTTTGATTCTATTAATTTATTTCCCTTAATTGAGTTCGTGAATTCGTCCATCTCTACACATGCATATATCTTATCTATAATTAAATCTTCCGTTGGTATCTGATCACTTTTCCAGAGTTGTGCTATTGCAATTCTCGTGGCGGTGTTTATATGTGTTGTGAGGAGCATTGTTTGTTTTGAATAATGTTTTCTCCAAACTCCTAAAAGCATAGCTTCCGGTGTGAGTTCTATTTCCTCTTTCGTAATCTCTGTCAGCCAAGTATGGGTTATTGTCCAAATTTTTTGTATCATGGGGCAGGACCACCACATATGGAAAAACGTACCTCTTTCCTTTTTACACTTCCAACACGAGTCTGATAATGTTGGGTGGATCTTTGCTAATCTCGCCGGTGGGAGGTACCATCTGTAGAATAATTTGTAATAGTTTTCCTTATATGCTGCCGAAAGGGTTATTTTGGATATTGTGGTCCATGTTCTTTCCCAGTCGGCAATATGGATGGCGTGTTGCAGATTTTTTCCCCACGCTATCATTGGTGTTTTGGTCGTATCTTTTATTCTTTCCTGTTCTAAAAGTATTTGGTATACTGTATTCTGCTTATTTGTTTGTTTTCATTTCCTATCAGAATCTTATCTAATGGGTTCATAGATTTTTGAATACCGGGTGTTTGATTGTCTTTTTTAAATCTGGATTCTATTTGGGCGTATGTCCACCAATCCATTTTATGATTTAATCTTTCCAGTTCTTGTCTAGATTTGAGTTCCCCGTTTGGGTGTAATACGTCTCTGTACTGGATGGTTTTGGCTATGTCGATCAAATTTGGGTAGATGATGGCTTCCATAGTGGAAAGCCATCTTGGAATTTTGTCGTAGTGTTTATTTTTAATTTCGTACCAGGTTTTTAGTAGTGATTTACGGATCAAGTGCCTGTCAAATATAGTTTGTTTTTGCAATTTATCTTTCCATAAATGCGCATGCCAGCCTGTTTGTAAGTCATGGCCTTCTAATACAAGTATTCTCTTATTTTTTAAGTTAATCCACATTGTTTTTTCTATTACTGTTGTGAGCCGCCCCGAGTCTACGGAGAGGGGTGGCATACAAATTTTTTTTTTTAGATTTTTTTTAGATTTTTTAATATTAGATTTGTTACATTGTCTTTTTTATTGTTGTTAGCTGCCCCGAGTCTTTGGAGAGGGGCGGCATACAAATCTAATAAATAAATAAATAAATACATACATACATACATACATACATACATACATACATACATAAATTTAATAAATAAATAAATAAATAAATTTATATCCAGGATTCAAAGAGTCTGTAAATAGTTTCAATTTTATAATCTTTATAAAATATTTTTATTTTATAATTTAATTTAATTTATTTATTAATTTGCAAGAATCTCTGCTCCTCAGCCAGGCTCGAAAAGGAGATGACAGTTCAGAAAAAAATAAGTGATTTAAAGAATAGTGACAACCTACAAGAGAAAATGGTAAATACTGAGGTTACAACACGCTTCACCAGAAAATAATTTAAAATCAAAAATCATCCATAACTTACCTCCTAAAGGGAATATAAGTACAAATACTGTACTATATAATCTAAAGGAATAGATATTGCTAACAATGTACTTAAATAAGTAACTACATTTTAAGAATTCTTTTTTTGTGTGTCTGTTTGTCTGTTATGTGTTGATTTGGCTTTGTATCAATATATGATGTAAAACATTTATCTTGTGTAAATGTGTATATATGTAATAAAAAAACTTTTTATTTTAAAAAAAACCCATTTAAACCCTATTGGAGGGAAATGGGCGGTTTAAAGGTGTGAAACTTAGCGGTACCGTGGGACTTGTCATGATGCAGCCCTTGGCGCCAGCATTAACAGACAGATGCAGTCAAGACCACACAAAGTGTCTACTGGCACGTAAGCTGTTGCCTTAGTTCAGCTCCAGGGTGCATGTGTGTGCCAGCCAGCTGGTTTTCAGCTCACGTGGAGGCCAATTCCTAGGCGGTTAAGAGTTCGAGTCCCACTTTAGCCATGAAAGCTGGCTGGGTGACCTTGGGCCAACTGGTAGGAGACGGGGAGTTCTACTACTGCCTTAGGCACAAAAGGTTAGGTGACTTTGGTCAATCACCAGGAGGCTGTATCCTGCCTTAGCCATGATGACCAGCCATAGTTCCCTCTAAGCTGAGCAGTGAGCAATCGCTCACTTAAAAATCATCATCAACTCAGAGTTTTCCAAACCTGCCCAGAAGCCGAGAGGGAAAGAGTGAGAGGGAAGGAGAGAGAGAGGAAGAGAGGAAGAGAGAGAAACAGATAGAAAAAAGAGAGGAAGGAAAAGAGAAGGAAAAAGAATGGGAGTAAGGAAGAGAGAAAGAAAATCAAAATCTAGTTTGAAACTAGCTCAACTATTTAAGTGGCATTTTGATATTGATAGAGTTGCCCTATTATGAGCTCACTGTTATAGATACACAGTACAGTATTTTATTTTGAAATTCTCTGAGGCAAAACAGGGTGGGTTTTTTATTTGTTTGTTTGTTTGTTTGTTTACTTACTTACTTACCCGCTCAGACACTATACTTTTCCGCCCACCCCCCAAAAAAATTAGAGGGAACACTGCAACCAGCTGGATGACTTTGAACCAATCACTCTTTGTCTTAGCCCCACCCACCTTGCAGGGCTGTTGTCACTGGGAGAGAGGAGGAGGAAGACCTGCTTGACATGTTTTCGGCCTTGAGTTATTTGCAAAAATAGCAACAGTCAATAAACTCTTATTTGCAAAAAATGATAGCAGTAAATAAATTATTTGCAAAAATAATAGCAGTAAATAAACTGCTACTAGTAAAAAATAATAACAGTAAACAAACTGTTATTTGCAGAAATAATAGCAGTAAATAAACTGTTATTTGCAAAACATATTGGCAGTAAATAAACTGTTACTGTATTTGCAAAAAATAATAGCAGTAAATAAATTGTTATTTCCAAAATAATAGCAGTAAATAAACTGTTATTTGCAAAACATATTGACAGTAAATAAACTGTTATTTGCAAAAATAATAACAGTAAAGTGTTATTTGCAAAAATTAATAGCTGTAAATAAACTGTTATTTGCAAAAATAACAACAGTCCATAAAGTATTACAGTATTTGCGAAAAATAATAGCAGTCAATAAATTGTTATTGGCAAAAATAATAGCAGTAAATAAACTTATTTGCAAAAATAATAAAAGAAAATTGAGCGCTGTTGAACCTCGGAGTTGGGGGAGATGCTTTTTGCTGTTATTGGGGTGGGAGGTCGAGGCAGAGAAAATCCAGATTGCTGGCAGTCACCTGCTTCACAGCCTTCCTCCTCTTCCTCTTCCCAGCTCTGTTGAGGTCAGTTTTCATCCTGGGTTGGGGGGTTTCCATCCCACACACAGACACTGTTGTGTTCGTTTGAATAATTGAAGAAATTCGCTGATTGGTTAAGATTTAACAGACACCCTCCAAGCTTCTGCAAATATTTGTTTCAGGGTCACTCTGCTTAATTTCTGCACAATGCCGCAATATATATATATATATATATATTTAAAAGGCGCTTCTGCATGAATTTCAGAAAGGTTCCTATCAGGACGGAAGGAAGTGGCCTTTCCTAACTGTGTCCCCTCCCACGATGGGGCTGCGATGGTGACACGGCACGGTTGGGATTCCCCCCCAAGTGAAGTTGCAGGAACGCACAAATTGTGAGCCACTTCCTAATTCCCACTATTTGCCGGCAAACTTGTAAGGAGACCACAGCTGCGTCCACACGATAATGCTAAACTTGGGTTCGGGGCCAAGCCGTTGCTTGTGAGTGTTGGCAGGTAAGCGTGGACCAAGCCAACGGAGTTTGTTTTGAGTGGGAAGAAGGCTGTCTTGTGTGAAGCTACAAAATAGATTTATTTATTTATTTATTTTTTATTTATTGGATTTGTATGCCGCCCCTCTCCGCAGACTCGGGGCAGCTAACAACAGTAATAAAAACAGCATGTAACAATCCAATACTGTACTAAAACAGCTAAAAAACCCTTATTATAAAACCAAACATATTCCACAATCATGAGAGGTGGTGGTTTGGCATGATGGGGATTGTAGTCCAATAAGCCAGAGGAGGTAGAGAAGGAAGGGTTAGGTTTGAATTTCCATTCGACTGTAAAGAGTTCTCTCTTGGAGCATGACCTACCTCAAAGGGTTGTTGTGAGTAAAGATGGAAATGTCCAGAATCCTCCAATTGAAAGGGCTCTAAGAGGTCAACTAGTCCAGCCTCTCCTTAGGGCAGGAGGAAATTCATCTTTGCTAAATCATTACTTCATGCAACTCACAACCTATTACGTAATTATTGTTGGCATATTATTATAAACAAGTCATGTACACTGATCTTACTTCTATGTCTAATCCTTAACACATTTCACACCAAGAAATCATTGCAGTTAATAATATTATTACTAAGGATACATTTATTAACTTTTTCCTTTTCTCCAGCCACCAGTAGAACTTGCCCCAACATTCATAACATTCCGAATTTTCCTTATTTTTTAATTCAAATGTTAATTTATCCATCTCCACGCACGGTATTATTTTTTCTATTATATCTCCCTCTGTCGGTACATTTTCATTTTTCCAATATTGTGCAAATATTATTCTTGCCGAGGTTGTTATGTGGAAAATTTAATATATCTGGCTTTTTTCAATTTTTTTCATAGAAACATAGAAGACTGACGGCAGAAAAAGACCTCATGGTCCATCTAGTCTGCCCTTATACTATTTCCTGTATTTTTTTTTTATTTATTCTTTGTCCAATATACAATACATATGAAAGGGAATAGACATTAAGTGGTATATAAAAGATAGGAAGTGAAGAGGAAGAGAAGTAGGTGGGAAGGGAAGAATATATATGATAAAATGGAAAGGAAAGACAATTGGACAGGGGACGAAAGGCACATCAGTGCACTTATGTACGCCCCTTACTGGCCTCTTAGGAACCTGGAGAGGTCAATCGAGGAGAGTCTGAGGGAGAAATGTTGGGGGTTGGGGGTTGACACTATTGACACTATTTTATCTTAGGATGGATCCATGTTTATCCCAGGCATGTTTAAATTCAGTTACTGTGGATTTCCCAACCACGTCTGCTGGAAGTTTGTTCCAAGGATCTACTACTCTTTCAGTGAAATAATATTTTCTCATGTTGCTTTTGATCTTTCCCCCAACTAACTTCAGATTGTGTCCCCTTGTTCTTGTGTTCACTTTCCTATTAAAAACACTTCCCTCCTGAACCTTATTTAACCCTTTAACATATTTAAATGTTTCGATCATGTCCCCCCTTTTCCTTCTATCCTCCAGACTATACAGATGGAGTTCATGAAGTCTTTCCTGATACGTTTTACGCTTAAGACCTTCCACCATTCTTGTAGCCCGTCTTTGGACCCGTTCAATTTTGTCAATATCTTTTTGTAGGTGAGGTCTGCAGAACTGAACACAGTATTCCAAATGGGGTCTCACCAGCGCTCTATATAAGCATCCTATTTGCTTTTCCTACTGCCCGACCACACTGCTCACCCATTTTGAGACTGTCAGAAATCACGACCCCTAAATCCTTCTCTTCTGAAGTTTTTGCTAACACAGAACTGCCAATGCAATACTCAGATTGAGGATTCCTTTTCCCCAAGTGCATTATTTTACATTTGGAAACATTAAACTGCAGTTTCCATTGCTTTGACCATTTATCTAGTAAAGCTAAATCATTTACCATATTACAGACCCCTCCAGGAATATCAACCATATTGCACACTTTAGAGTCATCGGCAAATAGGCAAACCTTCCCTACCGGACCTTCCCCTATTTCACGCATTCCCTCTATAAAATATTTTGAATCAGCTTTTTTTATATTGTACGGTTTTCTCACCTAGCAGTAGTTTCTTTGCAAGGGCATAAGAAAAAAAAATTGCTCATTAGGATGCAAAGCAGGAGAGGAACCGTTGCTGGTCGTGGTTTTTGCCTGGCGCCTTTGTTGACTGGACATGCAAACAAGGGCTTCCCAGCAGAGAGAGAGATGTTTGCACAGTCTGATGGGCACCCAACTTCAGCTTCCTCTTGCGGAGTTGGCAAGCCAGGCGTCAGGGTTTTGACGGACGCACGAGAAAGAAGGCCAGCTGACGTTGCTGGATAAAAAGAGAGAAAAACAGAGAGAAGGGGGAGGGAGAGAAAGAGAAAGAGAAGGAGAAAGAGGGGAGGCAGGGAGGGTGGAAGAGAGTTAGAGATGAGAGATGGAAGAATGGAGAAAAAAAGGAAGGAAGGAAAAGAAAGGAAGGAAGGAAGAAGGAAGGAAGGGAAAGAATAAGAAAGAAAGAAAGAAAGAAGGAAGGAAGGAAGGGAAGGGAAGGAAAGAGAGAGGGAAGGAAGGAAGGGGGGGAAAGAAAGCAGGAGGGAAAGAAGGAGGGAAGGAAGGAAAGAACAAAATGAACAGGAATGGAGAAATCAAGGAAGAAGTAAGGGACAGAGGGAGAGAGCAGGAGAGAAGGAAGAAAGGAAGAATGGAGGGAGGAGAGGACCAAGAAGGAAAGAAGAAAGGAAGGAATGGAGGAGGAAGGAAGGAAAGAAAGAAAGGAAGGAAGGAAGAGGGTGGGAGGGATGGCGGGAGGGAAGGAAGGAGAGAAGGAAGGGGAGAACAAAATGAACAGGAATGGAGAAATCAAGGAAGAAGTAAGGGACAGAGGGAGAGAGTAGGAGAGAAGGAAGAAAGGAAGAATGGAGGGAGGAGAGGACCAAGAAGGAAAGAAGAAAGGAAGGAAGGAAAATAGGAAGGAAGGAAAGAAAGAAAGAAAGAAAGAGAAAGAAAGAAAGAAAGAAAGAAAGAAAGAAAGAAAGAAAGAAAGAAAGAAAGAAAGAAAGAGGGTGGGAGGGATGGCGGGAGGGAAGGAAGGAGAGAAGGAAGGAGAGAAGGAAGGAGAGAAGGAAGGAGAGAACAAAATGAACAGGAATGGAAGAATCAAGGAAGAAGTAAGGGACAGAAGGAGGGAATGGGAGAGAAGGAAGAAAGGAAGAAGAGAGGGAGGAGAGGACCAAGAAGGAAAAGAAAAATGAAGAGAAGGTATACAGAGAAAGGGAGGAAGAGGAGCAGCAAAGTGAAGGAGGAGGAAGGAAGAGGAGGAAGAAGAACTTTACCATTAGTACTTTAGACCAGTGTTTCTGAAACTTAGCAGCTGGAAGAGGTGTGGATCAACTCCCAGAATTCCCCATGCTGACTGGGGAATTCTGGGAGTTGAAGTCCACGCCTCTTCGAAGCTGCCACGGTTGAGAAAGATTGGCTTAGATTAGAATAGCAGCTGGAGAATCCAATTCCTGGAACCATCGTAGGAACCAACAGTTATGCAGCTCTTGTTAAAGTGGCGCATTTGCCGGAGCCTAGCTCCTCCCGCTACGCCTGGCCTTTTCTGGTTGGCTGGGCCTTGTTGTAGAGGTGGGTTCTAACTTTCCTCACCGCCAGTTTTCTTCCTCCCGATCCACGTGGGCGCGCGCACATGCGCCATACTGAAAACTGAGTTTCTGCGCAGGCACAGAAGCCACAGCTGGCTTCCCATGCGTGTGCAAAAGCGAAAGCCAAAATGGCGTTGTTGCCGTTAGAGCCAGTTCAGGGGCATGGCCAACCATTGATTGCTCCCGGTTTGGCGAGGGTGGGGAAATTCCCGCTATCTGTTCTATGGAACTGGTCCAAACTGGGAGCAATTTGTTGTGGCCCACCAGATGCCCGTGCAACTGATAGCAGATCCCATTGCTCACAGTCATTGCTCACAGTCGCTCATGCCCTCATCACCTCGAGATTCGATTACCACAACGCTCTCTACATGGGGCTACCTTTGAAGAGTGTTCGGAAACTTCAGATCGTGCAGAACGCAGCCGCGAGAGCCATCGTGGGGCTTCCCGGATTCGCCCATGTTTCTACAACACTCCGTGGCCTGCACTGGCTGCCGATCAGTTTTCGGTCACAATTCAAAGTGTTGGTAATGACCTTTAAAGCCCTACATGGCATTGGACCAGAGTACCTCCGGAACCACTTGCTACCGCACGAATCCCAGCGACCGATAAGGTCCCACAGAGTTGGCCTTCTCCAGGTCCCGTCGACCAAACAATGTCATTTGGCGGGCCCAAAGGGGAAGAGCCTTCTCTGTGGCGGCCCTGGCCCTCTGGAATCAACTCCCCCCAGAGATTAGAACAGCCCCCACCCTCCTTGTCTTTTGTAAATTACTCAAGACCCACCTATATCGCCAGGCATGGGGGAACTGAGAAACCTCCCCCAGGCTTTTATATTTTATGTTTGGTATGTATGTGTTGTTTGATTTTAAATGATGGGGTTTTTATATGTTTTTTCTCTTTTAATATTAGATTTGTTCCACTGTAACATTGTTTTTATTATTGTTGGGAGCCGGCCCGAGTCTTCGGAGAGGGGAGGCATACAAATCTAATAAATTATTATTATTATTATTATTATTATTATTCATTTATTTATTTATTTATTTATTTATTGTTAGAGTTGAAAGGGACCATGAAGGCCATCGAGTTCAACCCCCTGCCCATTATTATTATTATTATTATTATTATTATTATTATTATTATTATTATTATTATCTTTCCTTCTCTCTTCCCAGAATGGGCTGCACAGAATCCAAGCTGAACGTTCTCCCAGGAAGGGGGAAGCAGAGAGAGATTTCGAACTCGACTCAGGATGTTCGTTATGCCCCCAATCCCACCAACAAGCAAACTGTAAGTCTGGTGTGGTTGTGTATCTGCGTATGTCTTATTGCAGCACAGGAAGCAAAGTCACATAACGGTTCGTTTCAAAGATGCTTTTTTTTGCCAAGGGGCAACTGGACTTTCTAGTTGTTTTCTTTGAAGATGTTTCGCTTTTCATCCAAGAAGCTTCTTCGGTTCTGAAGTGGGACAAAACTCATTTAAAAACTTTTAAAAAAATTTGGACTCAATTGTACTGGCTGATTTTTCCCCCCCCTGTTCTCAAGCAAAAAGTCCAGAAATGGTTTCCAGGTAGAAACAAAACTGGTGTCGGATCCATTATTGTGTCCTGCCATTTTGTTGAAAGTGGGGGGCCGGTGGTGAAATCTAAAAATTTTCCATGGCTTGGTGGGTATGGCTTGGTGGTCATGTGACTAGGTATGCGTGGCTTAGTGGTCATGGTCATAGAAACATAGAAACATAGAAGTCTGAATTTAAACATGCCTGGGATAAACATAGATCCATATTAAGATAAAATACAGGAAATAGTATAAGGGCAGACTAGATGGACCAGGAGGTCTTTTCCTGCCGTCAATCTTCTATGTTTCATGGATTAAGAATTTGGCTTTCCTGAGGGCTGTTTGGCTATGGCAGCGCCTTCTAGCTGGATATACAGTACCCCCCCCCCCCCAATGATCAATCTCTGTGGGTTTTAAGACAAACTCCATCTTATTTTTGTCTATTAAAAAGGGCAAGTGGTTTTGGGGAAAATGCCAGTGGCGTAAGAAATAATTATTATTTTTTTTATATATTTTTTGCATTCCAGAATTCCATGGGAGGCAACATGTGTAAGACCCAGCTACTTGATGGTATGTATCTCCCATTAGAGCAGAAAGTAGAAAGTACATTTTGACTAAATGTGGTCAAAAGAGTCAAAATGGAGGCCAGGGGGAAGTAATTGAAGTTCTATCTGGAGGCACATAATCGTGGGTGCTTTAATTGCGTTGTATTGCATTAAGTGTTGTATTGCCTCTGTACAAAGTCCATTTTTCCAAACTTCCAGTTTGCCCGTTTTTTCAGCATCCCAGGCTTCAATAAGTCCTGTGTACATGCATCTGTGTGTGTGTTTGCGTGTGTGCACATGTGCAGGGGGCAGTGCGGAGGGGTGTGCATGCATGGGGGCAAAGGGAATGGGTGTGGGTGCGCAAACCAAAAAAAGTTCGCCATCACTGGTCTATGGCATTTTTTTTTTTTTGCAAAAGTTTTTTTTAAAATTTCCAACAAACACTGGTAAAGGGCAGTAGCCATTTTGCAGGGCACCATAGAGCTGAGGTGGCCATTTTGGAAGTGGTAAATCGCGGTGGCCATTTTGCAGGGCACCATAGAGCTGAGGAGGCCATTTTGGAAATGGTAAAAGAGGGTGGCCATTTTGGAGGACCTTTCTAGGCCACCATACCTTACTTTGCTGTGTCCATATGGGAGTGGCCATTTTGAATGGGCCTTCTTATGACAGTGGCCATTTTAAATCTTAAAAAAAAGGAGAAATGGCAAATAGTACAAAAATTGAATTATTATGCGTTTAAATAGAATAATATTATACATAAATTAGGAAAAAATCCACAGAATACTGGAACAGTGCTAAAGCTATGAAGTGTGATTGGATCCACAAGGAATTTGCCTTTGGTGCAGATGCTCTCAGTGTACATAAAAGAAAAGAGACATTTGTTGAGAATCATGAGGTGCAACACGTAATGATTGTCATAGGGGTCAAATAAACAATGAGGAAACAATTAATATTAATAAAAATCCTAAGGATACAAGCAACAGGTTACAGTCATACAATCATAAGTGGGAGGAAATGGGGGATAGAAAGGGTGAGAAAAAAATAGTAGTAATAGTAGTGCAGACTCAGTAAATAGTTTGACAATGTTGAGGGAATTATTTGTTTAGCAGAGTGATGGCATTCGGGGAAAACCTGTCCTTGTGTCTAGCTATATATATTGACAAACCGAACCATTGAGGTAGGTAGCACTGACATGCTTGTGTATGTGAGTGCATTCTCTGTGTGCTGTGTCTATGTGTGTGTTTGTATGTTCTGTTTCACCCTAAAACCTTTCTTGTTCTCTCCGCCCCATAGAACCAGAGGATTTTGTTGCGGTGGCCTTGTACGACTACGATGCTATTCACAGGGAGGATCTCAGTTTCCGAAAAGGCGATCATCTCAAGATCCTGGAGAAGTAAGCTTGTGGGTCTTCAGGAGGATCAGAGAGCTTTTGGAGAAATGATGCTCCATCGGTAGCCCCTGGGAGAATCCAAAGATTCCACATAAAGAGCTGATAGATAAGTTAGTGAAGATTGGACTTAATCCCTGAGTAGTTCATGGATTTGCAGCTGGCTGAAGCGTAGACATCAGAGGGTTGTTGTTAATGGCGAGTATTCTGAGCAGAGTCAGGTGACAAGCGGTGTGCCACAAGGATCTGTTCTGGGTCCTATTCTTTTTAATATGTTTGTGAGTGACATAGGGGAAGGGTTGGTAGGGAAGGTTTGCCTATTTGCCGATGACTCTAAAGCGTGCAATAGGGTTGATATTCCTGGAGGGGTCTATAATATGGTAAATGATTTAGCTTTACTGGATAAATGGTCAAAGCAATGGAAACTGCAGTTTAATGTTTAGAAATGTAAAATAATGCACTTGGGGAAAAGGAAATCTGAGTATTGCATTGGCAGTTCTGTGTTAGCAAAAACTTCAGAAGAGAAGGATTAAGGGGTCGTGATTTCTGTGGGAAAGCAAGTAGAATGCTTGGCTGCATAGCTAGAGGTAGAACAAGCAGGAAGAGGGAGATTGTGATCCTGCTATATAGAGTGCTGGTAAAACCACATTTGGAATACTGTGTCCAGTTCTGGAGACCTCACCTACAAAAAGATATTGATAAAATTGAACAGGTCCAAAGACGGGCTACAAAAATGGTGGAAGGTCTTAAGCATAAAACGTATCAGGAAAGGCTTCATGAACACAATCTGTATAGAAGGGAAAGGGCGGGCATGATCAAAACATTTAAATGTATGAAAGGGTTAAATAAGGTTCAGGAGGGAAGTGTTTTTAATAGGAAAGTGAACACAAGAACAATTATTATGATTATTGACTTGATGGATGGATGTATGGTTAAATTGATGAATTGGTGGATGAACTGGTGGATGTATGGTTGAATTGATGGATGGATAGATGATAGAATGGACAGATAGATAGATGGATGGATGAATTGATGGATGGATGGATTAATGGATGGATGGACAGATAGACTTCACTCCTATTGATTCTGTGGTTTCATCCATAGACTGTTCCTTTGCAACAATGCAGCCCTTGATTTGGCAATGCCTTCTTCATGGTGTGGGTTTTTGGGGACTTTCTAGAGTCCTTCCCTCACTTCTGGAATTTCCCAGAGCTTCCCCTGAGAGTGCTAACTGTCAGCTACATTTTAGGGAACTTGGGAACGCTACCTAATTCTGCCTTCTCCTTTCTCTTCAGGTCGGGAGAGTGGTGGAGAGCCAAGGCCCTTTCAACGGGCCAAGTGGGGGTCATTCCCAGCAATTATGTAGCCAGGATCAACTCTCTGGAGATGGAAGAGTAAGTTTTCTCGGCCTGTTGAAGGGAGGGATCTTCTTGGTAGAACACTTGATCTTAGATCTCCCCCGATTTCCGCTGTGGACCTTAGAGGCCCATGAGCTTAAATGTTCATTTGCTTTGGTCCTTTTCTATCTCTACTTTATGTTCTGTCGGGCTCTCTGGTAGAATCCTCCCAAAAATTCACAGGTACAAATTTCAGACACACACACGTTTGAAAATTCTAAACAATGTTCTTTATAATGAAAATTCACTTAAACTAAGCCCTCTTTTGGTATAGCAAAGAGCACTTTTCTCCAAACAAACTGGTAATTTATACAAGTCCCTTATCAGTTCTGAGATACTTATCTTGCAGTTGTGAGGCAATTCACAGTCCTTCTTCTTTCACAAAGTGAAACACACTTTGCCCTGGTTTAGTTTCAAAGCAGGGAAAAATCAACACACAAAAGGTCAAAGTCAGTAAAGCAGTCACGAAACACAAGGATCAGATAATCCTCCACAATGGCCAAACCCACAGGCTGCTATTTATAGCAGCCTCACTAATGACCACAGCCCCACCCAACCACAGGTGGCCTCATTTTCTTTGATAATAATCTCTCAGTTGTTGCTGCCTATGCATTGCTCTCCGCATGCGTGGCTGTATCATTAACTCTTGTTCTGAATCCAAGGAGGAGAGAGATAATTGATCTCCTTCTGAGCTGTCTGCCCCACTCTCCTTCTCCCTGTCACTCGTGGCTTCTTGGGCAGAGGAGCCTTCATCAGCAGATTCCACCGGGAGTAAAACAGGCCTGCAGCATGTGGATGTCTCCCCCACATCCACAGTCCTTGGGGCAGGAGCTGGGCCAGAGCTAACCACAACACCTTATACTATCTTATATTATGTTAAACGTGCTATAATACAATACTATATTTGTATGACAAATAAAATAAATAAACAAACAATAAATAAAAAAGATACTGGATTTTGCAGGAGGAGCTTTGGAATAATCCAAAGGTGGATGAGATGCTGGCCTTCTAAAATGGCCTTCTCAATGATGGGAACCATGGTTCTCAGCAACCACAGAAGCAATCATTCCATATCTACCGACTGGTGATGTCACAATGACATCTCCAAACTGGATCGGTCAGTGTCGGTCTTTAGGCACTGCCATCTTTTTTTAAAAAAAAATTCTTTCAATTTTTTTTCTTCTGCGCATGCATTTGGCATTTTTATTTTAAAAAAAGAATCCAGATTTTTTTGCACCGCACGTGTGTGCAGCAACTGTTTCACTTAGCAACGGAAACATTGGGCTCAGTTGTAATTATACGTCAAAGACTGTCTCTACCAGGGGGGGAGGGAGGTGTCTCCAACTTTGGCCGCTTTAAGCCCGGAGGACTTCAACTCCCACAATTCCCCAGCCAGCTTTGTTGGCTGGGGAATTCTGGGAGTTGAAGTCCACCAGGCTTAAAGATGGCAACCCATGATCTATGGAGCATGCTCTTAAAAGTTTATCCTATGATATATTTTTTTCCCTACCAGGAGGAAAACTTGGCGAGGCAGATTTTGAGAAAGAATTATATGCCAAATTGTCTCTTCCTATTAAGAGGAAGTAGAAAGGTGAAAGGAGAAGGGAAGGAGTGGGGGGGAAGTAGGAAGGGGGAGAGAAGTAGTAAGTAAGTATGTAAGTAGTAAGTAAGAAGGTAGAAGGAAGAGATGGAAAAAGAGGGAATGTAAAGAAACATAAAATAGGTGCAATATATTGATATCGATTTAAGAATAATTGATAAAAATGTATAATTGTTTATATTATTGATCTAGTCTATGATATATACATTGAAATATATACTGTATAAACATTGTGGAGAAAAAATAAAAAAATAATTAAAAAAAGAGAAAGAATTTTATGCAAAATTGTCCCTTCCTCTTAAGAGGAAGTAGAAAGGTGAAGGGAGAAGAGAAGGAGTGGAGGGAAGTAGGAAGGGGGAGAGAAGTAGTAAGTAAGTAGTAAGTAGAGGGAAGGGATGGAGAAAGAGGGAGGGGAGTGTAAAGAAACGAAGAATAACAGACTGATGAACAGAAATATAAAATAGGTGCAAAATATTGAGATTGATTTAAGAATGGTTGGATAAAAAGGTATAATTGTGTGTCAAATTGATCTATTCTAAAGTATATGTATTGAAATATATATGAAAATTGTGGAGAATTTTTTTTAAAAAAATTAAAAAGAGAAAGAATTTAATGCAAAATTGTCTCTTCCTTGTCTACCTTAGATGGTTCTTAACAGGCATAAGCCGGAAAGATGCAGAACGTCACTTATTGGCTCCGGGAAATTTTATCGGCTCATTCATGATCCGAGACAGTGAAACAAGCCAAGGTAAGGTGAATTAAAGGCCTGGAGACAAAAAAATACCCCTACAGTTTTGCAGGACTTTGGGTTTGGCTAGTCTAGAGCAGTGTTTCCCAACCTTGGGAACTTGAAGATATTTGGACTTCAACTCCCAGAATTCTGGGAGTTGAAGTCCAGATGCCATTTGAAGTCCTATGCCATTTCAAAATCAAAGACTGTGCTTATTTAGACCGCCCCGAGTCCTCGGAGAGGGGCGGCATATAAATCCAATAAACTTAAACTTAAATTTAAACTTAGACTAACAAATAAATAAATAATAAAAGAATGAAATATTTTTTTAAAAATAATTGTCCCCCACTTCTCATTCCGCTTTGTGTCTCTGTCCCGGTGCAGGAAGCTACTCCCTCTCCGTCCGAGACTTTGATTCCCAGAGCAAAATGGATGTGGTGAAACACTACAAGATTCGAACCCTGGACAACGGGGGCTTCTACATCTCCACCCGGAGCCACTTCAAAACTCTGCAGGAACTGGTCAGCCATTATAAAAGTGAGCCTGCAAATCCGGCAGTTTCTGACAAAACAGTTTCTACATGGGGTGCTGATGCCTCAAAGTCCCTGTGGGGAGCAGGGTCTTCAGAAGGACTTAGGGCAACCCAGACGCGTGAGGTCACTCACGAATTCGAATCCTAGAAAGAAAACTTGGACACATTTCTCTCTGGGTGAAATGACACAGTTTTGGGCCGTGCGCTTCCTTTTATTGGGGGGAATATGCAAATTGGGTAAGGTTATATGTATGTGTCAAGTGGTATACAAACATCCAATAACATGACTCTAAGATATGACACAATTTCCGAGTCCTTCCTATCTACATATGGCACGTAACTAGCTTCTACTGAACAAATGTCTCTTATGGCCAATTTCCTGGGCCCCTTTGTTGTGAATATGGTTATCTCCTGTTTACCACAAAGCAAGGTCTTTTATTGCTGCCTTCGTCCTGTTAACCCCAGGAAATGTAAATATGCATCCTTTTATCACACGGTTTATTTATTTATTTATTTATTAGATTTGTATGCCGCCCCTCTCCGCAGACTCGGGGCGGCTCACAACAAAATAAAACAATTCATGACAAATCTAAATTATAGTTTAAAATATTTTTAAAAACCCATTTACTAAGCAAACATACATACAAACATACCATGCATAAATTGTATATGCCTGGGGGAGATGTCTCAGTTGCCCCATGCCTGACGACAAAGGTGGGTTTTAAGGAGCTTACGAAAGGCAAGGAGAGTAGGGGCAGTTCTAATCTCTGGGGGGAGTTGGATCCAGAGAGTCGGGGCCGCCACAGAGAAGGCTCTTCCCCTGGGGCCCGCCAACCGACATTGGTTAGTTGACGGGACCCGGAGAAGGCCCATTCTTGTTATTCAAGGGGGGCTGCCATGAACTGCTTTATGGCCAGTCACTTCCTCAAGCAGAGTTCACCAGAAATGCAGACTTATCTTATGTGGTTGTTACGTTCAGTCCTATTCTGGCTAAAGAAGTCAGAGTGTATGAGGCATTTATGTCAGAAGTCCAGATATCAAATCCTATCCTAACATTATATGGCAGCTACAATGGTGTTCTGTCTGGGTCACTCTGGAAGCTATGACCAACGCAAAAAGATAAGCCAGACACACAAATTCAAATACAGTTTTATAATGTTCATGAGAAACGAAGCTAACAGAAAATGTCCTTACAAAGCAGGAAAACACTGGAACTCCAAATATAGACACGAAGGCAATTGTCCATGCATCAATATAGGATTCTTGCTGCCAAGCCGAGGCTGTAGATAACAGACATACACCTCCCACGATTCTTCAAGACTGCTGGGCCACGAGCCAGGAACAGAGACGCCGAGAAAACAATGCAGGTTACAGCAACTCCAAACTGATAACACTCCACATGGCTTCAAGAGCTTGCCTGCCTTATAAACCCTTCCCTGCTAATGAGGACCACACCCAAGCCCTGGTGTTCCTTATTCAATGCTGATAATAATTCTTCAATCGATCCTTCCTTTGATTTAAACGTCTCTGTCGCATGTTAATGACAGCTTGTGCTTCGTCACCTAATGACTCCAAAGACTCCAAGCTACTGGCTGGGGAGAGCCCCTCCCCGGGGCTCCCCTGCTGTTCTTCCTCGTCACATTCCTGACTGTAATCTCCCCCGTCCGACTGCCCAGCCCCCTCCTCTTCGCTGTCAGCCTCCTCCGGGCATGGAGCCAGCAGAGACGCAGCTGGTCTTTGATCTGCCTCAGGCTGAACCACAACAAATGGGGGGCTCAGAAACACGCCTGCTGGCTCCAGGGTATCAGCCCCATTTTGACAGATGACGAACCGGGCTTGGAAAAGGGTGAAACGCCCACTTTCCGAGAGGGTGGGCGGGAATGGCCTTGGGAGGCAGGAGGAAGACCGATCCCTCGCCAACACATCTGAAAGTGTCCCCCCCCAATCTTAAAACCCGGCCCTATCTGGACCGGGACTCATTGCTCACAGTCACTCATGCCCTCATCACCTCGAGGTTCGACTACTGTAATGCTCTCTACATGGGGCTACCTTTGAAAAGTGTTCGGAAACTTCAGATCGTGCAGAACGCAGCTGCGAGAGCAGTCATGGACTTACCTAGGTATGCCCATGTTTCACCATCACTCCGCAGTCTGCATTGGCTGCCGATCAATTTCCGGTCACAATTCAAAGTGTTGGTTATGACCTTTAAAGCCCTTCATGGCATTGGGCCAGAATATCTCCGAGACCGCCTCCTGCCGCACGAATCCCAGCGACCGATTAGGTCCCACAGAGTGGGCCTTCTCCGGGTCCCGTCAACTAAACAATGTCGGTTGGCGGGCCCCAGGGGAAGAGCCTTCTCTGTGGCGGCACCGGCTCTCTGGAACCAACTCCCCCCGGAGATTAGAACTGCCCCTACTCTTCCTGCCTTCCGTAAACTCCTCAAAACCCACCTTTGCCGTCAGGCATGGGGGAATTGAAACATCTCCCCCTGGGCATGTTTAATTTATACATGGTATGCTTGTGTGTGTGTCTGTTAGTTAGTATATGGGTTTTTTTAAAGCTTTAAATATTTTTAACTGATTGGATTATTTATGATTTGTACTACTTGCTGTGAGCCGCCCCGAATCTTCGGAGAGGGGCGGCATACAAATCCAAATAATTAATAAACAAACAAACAAACAAACAAATAAATAAATAAATAAATAAATAAATAAAACGTTTTATTAGCAGGCTGGCTGAGGAATTGTGGGTATTGAAGTCCACAAGTCTTTAAGCAGCCACGTTTGGAGACCTGCTGGCTGGGGCATTCTGGGAGTTGGTCCACAAGTCTTAAAGGGGCCAAGTTTGGAGACCACTGAGATATTCATGGGGTCTTTTAAATGTTTTTTTTTAGTAAATTTTCATATTTTAGAGGTACAGTGATAAATTGTCTTACGGTTCCGGGAGGAGGTTCATAAGGTGAGAAGTTGTAAGACGAAACAATGTTTCCCATTGGAATCAATGGAAAAGCGATTAATGCGTGCAAGCCCAAAATTTAACCATTTTTCAAGCCAAAGCGCCCGTTTTTGCGCTGGTGGGATTCCCCTGAAGCTTCCCTCCATGGAAAACCCCACCTCTGAATCCCAGGATCGCAAAAACGGGCACTCCGCTGGCAACGGAAGTCTGGAGATGGGGTTTCCCAGCGACGGAAGCCTCAGCGAAATCGCACCATTGCAAAAACACAGAAGTCCGGAGGTGGGGTTTCGAGGACTTCCATGTTTTTGCGATGGTGCGATTTCGCTGAGGCTTCCCTCACTAGGAAACCCCCACCTCCGGATTTCTGTTGCCAGTGGAGCGCCCGTTTTTGCAATCCTGGGATTCCCCTCCTGGAGGCAGAAGTCAGGAGGTGGGATTTCCCATGGAGGGGAGCCTCGGGAATCCCAGGATCGCAAAAACGGTACTTCACTTGCAACGGAAGTCTGGAGATGGGGCATCCCAGCGGCGGCAGCAGGTTCGTAAGGCGAAAAAAGTTCGTAAGAAGAGGCAACAAAATTCCAAACCCTGGGTTTGTATCTTGAAACGTTCGTATGACGAGGGGTTCGTATCACGAGGTACCATTGTATTAGATTTCTTATACAGTGATACCTTGTCTTACGAACCCCTCATCATACAAATTTTCGAGATACGGAACCCGGGGTTTAAGATTTTTTCGCCTCTTCTTCCGAACAATTTTCACCTTATGAACACGCCGCCACCGCTGGGATGCCCCTCCTCCGGACTTCCGTTGCCAGGCAAAGGCTCACCTCCATGGGAAACCTGACCTCCGGACTTCCCTGTTTTTGAGATGCTGCAGGAGAATCCCAGCAGGGGAATCCAAGCATTGCAAAAACGGGCACTTCGCTGGCAACGGAAGTCCAGAGGTGGGGATTCCCAGCGAGGGGAGCTTCAGCGAAATCGCACCATTGCAAAAACACAGAAGTCCGGAGGTGGGGTTTCCCATGGAGGGGAGCCTCAGGAGAATCCCAGCAGCGCAAAAACGGGCACTTCAGCAAAAGGGGTGAATTTTGGGCTTGCACGCATTAATCGCTTTTCCATTGATTCCTATGGGAAACATTGTTTCGTCTTACGAACTTTTCACCTTACAAACCTCGTCCCGGAACCAATTAAGTTCGTATCACTGTATATTGCTATATTAATGTTGTATGCCGCCCTGAGTCGCCTCAAGGAGGGTGGCATAGAAATATATTAAATAAATAAATAATAAATAAATAAGAGTCCATTGAGTCCACAGCAGAAAAGGGTTATGGCCAACATTTGAGAAAGGACCCTCCCTAGGTGTAAAGATGACAAGGCAAATCTCCCTCTCTTCTTCTCTTGCTCTCTTTCCTCTCTTCTCTTTCTTTCTTTCTCTCCCTCCCTCTCTCTCTCTTTTCTTTCTCCCACTTTTTCTCTCTGTGTGTCTCTTGTTTTCTCTATTCCTCTCTCTATCTCACTTTCTGTTTTTCTCTTTTCTCCTTCCTTCTTCCTCTCTCTCTTTCTCTCCCACTTTTTCTCTCTGTGTGTATCCTGCTCTTTCTTTGTTCCTCTCTGTCTCACTTTCTCTGTTTTTCTCTTTTCTCTTTCCCTCTTTCTCTCTCTTTTTCTCCCCGACTTTTTCTCTCTTTTCTTTCTCTCCCACTTTTTCTCTCTATGTCTTTTGCTTTCTCTCTTCCTCTCTCTTTCTCTCTATCTCACTTTCTCGGTTTTTCTCTTTTCTCATTCCCTCTCTCTCTCTTTTCTTTCTCTCCCACATTTTATCTCTTTGTGTCTCTTGCTGTTTCTGTTCCTCTCTGTTGCACTTTCTCTGTTTTTCTCTTTTCTCTTCCCCTCTTTCTCTCTCTCTCTTTTCTTTCTCTCCCACTTTTTCTCTCTATGTCTTTTTCTTCCTCTGTTCCTCTCTCTTTCTCTTTCTCTCTTTCTTTCTGGCTCACTTTCTCTCTTTCTCTCTTCTATCTCTCTCTCTCTCAATGAACTTCCACTCTCATAATCCCCCAGCCAGCATGTTAATAAACTTTAAAGATGGGTGGACTTTAAGATTGGCCGGCTGGGGAATTCTGGGAGTTGGAGTCCCCCACCCACCCGTCTTAAAAGCTACCAAGGTTAAGAAACACTAGAAAAACATCGTTCCCCTCTCCTACAACCTGCCCTGGGTTCTCTTTCAGGGAAAGCCGATGGCTTGTGTCAGAAGTTGACCCACCCCTGTGTGCTGCCGAAGCCCGAAAAGCCCTGGGAGAAGGATGCCTGGGAAATCCCCAGGGGCTCCCTGGAACTGGAGAAGAAGTTGGGGGCCGGGCAGTTTGGAGAAGTCTGGATGGGTAAGAGGTCATGGAAGGCCGGTGCCTGGATATGGCCCACCTTCTCAGCCGGGCAGTCTTGATTGTGGAATATGTCCTTTGGATTGCAGAAGGCTACACCCTTAAAACCCCCACCAGAATTCCCAGGGGAGAGCTTTCTTTTTCATTCATTCACTCATTCACTTGCTCATCCATCCATCCATCCACTCACTCACTCACTCACTCATTCAGTCATTCAGTCATTCATTCATTCATTCCATCCACTCATTCAATTCAATTCAATTCAATTTATTAGATTTGTATGCCGCCCCTCTCTGAAGACTCGGGGCAGCTAACAACAATAATGAAAACAATATAACAGTAAACAAATCTAATATTAGATATATAAGAAAAGTATATAAAACCCCAACAATTAAAACCATACAATACATACATACCAAACATAAAATATAGAAGCCTGGGGCTCATTCACTCGCTCATTCATTCATTCCATCCATCCATCCAATCACTCACTCATTCATTCCATACACTCACTCACTTACTCATTCACTTACTCATTCATTCATTCATTTCATCCACTCATTCATTCATTCATTCATTCATTCATTCCATCCACTCACTCACTCAGTCAATCAATTCAATTCAATTTACACAATTGCCCATCTCAAATGGAAGACCCAGGACGATCCTTGGTGTCTCCGAGCTTGGTGATTTTCTTGAAGATATTTCATGACCCAACAAGGAAAAGAAGGGGTGGGTTGGAGGGGGGAGGGAGAGAAGGAGGGAGAGAAGAAGGGGGGAAGAGGAGGACTGTGGGGTCTTTGGTGCTCTCTGTTTTCTTGCAGACGTTTCATGACCCAACAAGGAAACATCATCAGTGCTAGAAGGGAATGGGTTTTGTTGTTACCTAGTTCAGGGATCTCCAACCTTGGCAACTTTAAGACTTGTGGACTTCAATTCCAAGAATTCCTCAGCCAGCTTTGGAGGAATTCTGGGAGTTGAAGTCCACAAGCCATAAAGGGGCCATAGTCAGTATGGCTGCCTCAGGAATTCTGAGAGTTGAAGTCCACCAGTCATCAAGGGGCCATTGTTCCCCACCCATATTCTAAACAAGCATGTCTTTCCCGCTTCCACAGCCACCTATAACTCTCACACCAAAGTGGCTGTGAAGACCATGAAGCCAGGCAGCATGACGGTGTCGGCCTTCCTTGAAGAAGCCAACATCATGAAGACCCTGCAGCATGACAAGCTGGTCAGGCTCCATGCCGTGGTAACCAAGGAAGAGCCGATTTTCATCATCACCGAATTCATGGAGAAAGGTGAGGACCAGTGTTTACTTTAATTTCCAAAACAGAAAATGTATACAAAAGAATTATCATGGAAGCCATAGAGATAGAAAAACACCCCCTTAGCATGAACAAATGAGATGACACGTCCCGCCTACCAGAGATTTGGAAACCAGCCTTAAACAAAAAAACATTATCATAATCATCACCATGTCAATCCTTCAACTAAATGTGATTCCACCAACCAATCAAATCATTAAAACATAGCCACCCAATCTATTTGCTACATTCAAACCAAAGCTCCACCCCCACCACTATATATAAGGAACAAATGGCAGTTGCAAACAAACTATATTTACAGCAGCACGAAGCTTACAACTTCAGCCTGATGATGGTGAATGTGATTTCACCGAAACGTCACATAGACACTCAAAATATTACACGGGGCAAAACCCGAACTCAGAACAATCTACATATATATATATATATATATATATATATATATATATATATATATATATACACACACACACACACACACACACACACACACACACACAGTAAAATACATGATGAAGGTTATAGAGGAGATACTCATAGTAAAATATATCTAAGAAAGAATAGAAGAGAAGATATAGGAATAAAACATATCAATGAAAGAATAGAAGAAGAGATATAGGAATAGAAGAAAGGAATAGAAGATATAGGAGAGCAACAGGACAGGGGACGGAAGGCACTCTAGTGCACTTGTACTCACCCGTTACTGACCTCTTAGGAATCTGGAGAGGTCAACCGTAGATAATCTAAGGGTAAAGTGTTGGGGGTTTGGGGATGACACTATGGAGTCCGGTAATGAGTTCCACGCTTCGACAACTCGGTTACTGAAGTCATATTTTTTACAGTCAAGTTTGGAGCGGTTAATATTAAGTTTA
The DNA here is from genome assembly GCF_031021105.1 of Erythrolamprus reginae. Classification (NCBI taxonomy): domain Eukaryota; kingdom Metazoa; phylum Chordata; class Lepidosauria; order Squamata; family Dipsadidae; genus Erythrolamprus; species Erythrolamprus reginae. The sequence goes on along the minus strand of NC_091952.1, from coordinate 3,249,790 downwards.
AATCTGTTGTGTGCTCTTGTGTTGTTGTGGTTGAAGCTGAAGGAGTCGCCGACAGGCAGGATGTTGCAGCATATGATCTTGTGGGCAATACTTAGATCTTGTTTAAGGCGTCTTAGTTCTAAACTTTCTAGGCCCAGGATTGAAAGTCTAGTCTCATAGGATATTCTATTTTGAGTGGAGGAGTGAAGGGCTCTTCTGGTGAAGTATCTCTGGACATTTTCAAGGGTGTTAATATCTGAGATGCGATATGGGTTCCAAGCAGATGAGCTGTATTCGAGGATGGGTCTGGCGAAAGTTTTGTAATCTCTGGTAAGTAGTGTGAGATTGCCAGAGCAGAAGCTACCTAGGATTAGGTTTACAACTCTTGAAGCCTTCTTGGCTATGTTGTTGCAGTGGGCTTTGGCACTTAAATCTTTTGTTATTAGTATACCAAGGTCTTTAACCGAGTGGGGATTATCTGTGATAATTTGATTATTCAGTTCGTATTTGAAGTTCAGATTCTTCTTCCCAATATGTAGGACAGAGCATTTGCTAGTTGAGATTTGGAGTTGCCATGTGTTAGACCACTCAGAAACAGCGTCAAGGTCTTCATAGATGCTTCCACTATTTCCAAGCTGGACACCCACTTCTGGGGAGCCTTAACTGACAGCCTAAGAAAGCCTAGTCTCCTTGAAACCAGAAGGTTTTTGGGGAGGGGTCCGAGAAAGGTCCCCTTCATCTAAATAGGGTCTCCTCTGTCTCCACAGGCAGCTTGCTGGATTTCTTAAAAAGTGAGGAAGGCAAGAAGCAGCCCTTCCCCAAGCTGATTGACTTCTCGGCACAGGTGAGTTTTGTGGTTATTTTTCATTTATTATTAGAGTTGAAAGGGACCTTGCAGGTCATCAAGTCCAGCCCCCTGCTCAAGAAGGAAACCCTACACCACCCCAACCAGATGGCAGTCCAGTTTTCTTTTGAATGTGTTGAGTGATGGGGTGTTCACAACCTCCGCTGGCAGGCTGTTCCACTGGTTAATCGCTCTCGCAGTCAGAAACTTCCTCCTTATTTCCAGGTTGAATCTCTCCTTGGTCAGTTTCCATCCATGGCTCCTGGTCTGGCTCTCTGGTGCCCTGGAAAATAGTGTGACCCCCCTTCCTCTCTGTGGCAACCCCTCAAATATCTGTATCCTGCCCCTCCTTTTTGTAGAATAGAATAGACATAGAATAGAATAGAATAGAATAAACTATTCATGCTCAGTTCCAGCAACCTCTCTTCGTATGTCTTGGTTTCAGTCCGTTTATTTATTTGTTTGTTTGTTTGTTTGTTTGTTTATTTATTTATTTATTTACCTATCTATCTATCTATCTATCTATCTATCTATTTATCTATCTATCTATTAGATTTGTATACCGCCCCTCTCCGAAGTCTCGGGGCGGCTAACAACAATGAAGAAAACAATGTAACAAATCCAATATTAAAAAGCAATCTTAAAAAACCCCAATTTAAGAGACCAATCATACATACAAACAAGCATACCATGTATAAATTCTATAAGCCTAGGGGGAAGGGGGAAAAAATTTCAATTCGCCCATGCCTGACGACAGAGGTGGGTTTTAAGGAGCTTGCGAAAGGCAAGGAGGGTGGGGGCAACTCTGATATCTGGGGGGAGCTGGTTCCAGAGGGCCGGGGCCACCACAGAGAAGGCTCTTCTCCTGGGTCCCGCCAGACGACATTGTTTAGTCGTTGGGACCCGGAGAAGGCCAACTCTGTGGGACCTAATCGGTTGCTGGGATTCGTGTGGCAGAAGGCGGTCCCGGAGATAATGTGGTCCGGTGCCATGAAGGGCTTTATAGGTCATAACCAACACTTTGAATTGTGACCGGAAATTGATCGGCAACCAATGCAGACTGCGGAGTGTTGGTGTATCAGATCATTTTAGTTGCTCTTTTCTGTACTTTCTCTAGAGTTTTAATGTCCTTTTTGTAGTGGGGTAACCAAAATTGAATGCAGTACTCTAGGTGTGGTCGGAATGAGATGGGACCTTGGAGGTCATCTAGTCCAATTCCTCCTCCCCCGCTCAGGCCGGAGAGCCTATGCCGTTCAACGCAGGACGCCCAACACCAATAATCAAGGCTCAATGCAGTATTTATATAGACATGCCAAAGGAATTTTCCACCAGAAAATGATGGCAGAGACTCCTACAGACAAAAATCATATTTATGCAATTCCACAAAGAAGAAGAAAATGATGCAATCATATATATGCAAGAAAAATAAAGGATGTTAAGCATAGATATCCATAATTTTATTGAATGGGGTTTAAAATTGTTTTTATATTGTTTTTAGTTATTGTAAGCTGCCCAGAGTCCTTCGGGAGTGGGCGGCATACAAATTTAATAAATAAATAAATAAATAATAAATCTATATTAATATAAATGTAAATGTATCTTTGTTAGGCAGGGCTTATCTCAAAAAATACTTCACCGATTACTTTGAAATTATGACACAGCGTTCCATTCGAACACAGTCCTTATGATATACCTATATTATATAGATATTGCACCTGTGACAGGTAAAAAGTGGCCCAAAACATAGAATTCCCTGGTGTAAATCATAGGAGGCACATTTTGATTGGCTGGTGAAAAGACAGGTAGTTGCTTTGCATGCAGACTGGTAACAAATGTAGCAGGCACGTTTTGATTGGCTGCTGATCAACTGCCATGCTGATCAACTATGAGTCAGTGGCCAGGCATCGGAATTTCGATCACGTGACCCCCATGGAGAGAATGCAACAGCCACAAGTGGCTTTTTTTCAGTGCCATTGCAACTTCAGTCCCTAAATGAATCATCAGCAAGTAGGATGCTTGGCTGCATAGCTAGAGGTATAACAAGCAAGAAGAGGGGGATTATGATCCCGCTGTATAGAATATGGTTTTTATATTTCCCCCCTTTAATGGAGCTGTCCCTCCTGCGTGCAGGTGTCCGAAGGCATGGCGTTCATTGAACAGAGGAACTACATCCATCGGGACCTCAGAGCTGCCAACATTTTGGTCTCAGCCCTCCTGGTGTGCAAGATTGCGGACTTCGGCCTGGCCCGCGTGATAGATGACAACGAATACACCGCACGGGAAGGTACAAAGGCAACACAACTCTCATGGACCTCCATCACTTTTCTGGGGAATGTAGATTAATTAGACTTTTAACGCTGAGCTTACCAATCTGAGAGCCCGGGAGATGGTCTTGGGGTCCGTGGGAGATGGGACTGAGTGTCCAGCAGTTCCCTTTTCAAATTTAATTTTCTTCTTCTTTTATTATTATTATTATTATTATTATTATTATTATTATTATTATTTATTGGATTTGTATGCCGCCCCTCTCCGGAGACTCGGGGCGGCTAACAACAGTGATAAAAACAGCATGTAACAATCCAATACTAAAACAACTAAAAACCCTTATTATAAAACCAAACATACACACAAACAAACATACCATGCGTAAATTGTAATGGCCCAGAGGGAAGGAATATCTCAACTCCCCCATGCCTGGCGGTATAAGTGAGTCTTGAGTAGTTTACGAAAGACAGGGAGGGTGGGGGCAGTTCTAATCTCCGGGGGCAGTTGGTTCCAGAGGGCCAGGACCGCCACAGAGAAGGCTCTTCTCCTTGGGCCCGCCAAACGACATTGTTTAGTCGACGGGACCCGGAGAAGGCCAACTCTGTGGGACCTTATCAGTCGCTGGGATTCGTGCAGTAGCAGGCGGTTCCGGAGGTAATCTTTAATTTTTAAGTCGGCCACACACTCACCAGCTTCCGCGCTCCTTCACCTCTCACCAGCACAAACGCTTAGTGTTCTGTTCTGGGCCTACGCAGATGGAAAACTGTTGTGGTTAGCTCTGGCCCAGCTCCTGCCCCAAGGACTGTGGATGTGGGGGAGACATCCACATGCTGCAGGCCTGTTTTGCCCCCCCCCCGGTGGAATCTGATGATGAAGGCTCCTCTGACCAAGAAGACATGAGTGACAGGGAGGAGGAGAGTGGGGCAGACAGCTCAGAAGGAGATCAATTATCTAGCTCCTCCTTGGATTCGGAACAAGAGTTAATGATACAGCCACGCATGTGGAGAGCGATGCATAGGCAGCAACAACTGAGAGATTATTATCAAAGAAAATGAGGCCACCTGTGGTTGGGTGGGGCTGTGGTCATTAGTGAGGCTGCTATAAAGAGCAGCCTGTGGGTTTGGCCATCGTGGAGGATTATCTGATCGTTGTGTTTCGTGCCTGCTTTGCTGACTTTGATCTTTGTGTGCTGATTTTTCCCCGCTTTGAAACTAAACCGGAGCAAAGTGTGTTTCACTTTGTGAAAAAAGGACTGTGAATTGCCTCACAGCTGCAAGCTAAGTATCTCAGAACTGATAAGGGACTTGTATAAATTACCAGTTTGTTTGGAAACGAGTGCTCTTTGCTATACCAAAAGAGGGCTTAGTTTAAGTGAATTTTCATTATAAAGAACATTGTTTTGAATTTTCAAACGCGTGTGTGTCTGAAATTTGTACCTGTGAATTTTTGGGAGGATTCAACCACAGAGCCCAACAGAACAGAAAACCAAGGAAGAATCCCACTCGATGCTATTTTAAATCAAACTTTTTAATATGAGAAGCAGTATTTTACAAGTATTATAGTTCATCTTGACTGCTTTCCCAGTGAAAGCGCAGAAGAGATAAGAGTCCCGGCTGATCAAATCCAATTAACATTCCATAAGCGAGATAAATGTTTTCTGAGTCACACAGACACACACTAACGTCTAAGAGTCTCCTGCTTGGGCAGGGGGTTGGACTAGATGACCTGCAAGGCCCCTTCCGACTCTGTTAATCCTGATCTGCTACTACCTGAAAATTTTCAGGCTAAATCTAACTACCTTGGTTTGGACTTTTTTGCAGGCGCCAAGTTCCCCATCAAATGGACCGCCCCCGAAGCGATCAATTACGGCTCCTTCACCATAAAGTCCGACGTGTGGTCCTTCGGGATCTTGCTGATGGAAATCATCACCTATGGGCAGACTCCGTATCCAGGTGGGTAGCCCAAAAGCTTGACCTCAACACCCAGGGGACTCTTTAACATAACAATAAGCAATGGCTTACTGGGGTTTTCTTTTGCAAAGGCTCAGTCTGGTTTTTAGCAAGAAGACTCCCAAAAAATCCCCACCCTCCTTGATTCAACAACACGGGTTTTGTCTTTCAGAGAGGAAGCGGGTGGCAAAACACACCTTGCGACACAATGTACAAAGGGTGGCCTTTGAGGTGTGGAGGCTGCAATACACACATTTCCCCATTTTGCTAAGTTTGCCTAGGCCAGGGGTAGGTAAATAGAATAGAATAGAATAGAATACCGGTCAATGACTACTTGAGCACGCAACAGATTCAAACTTAATATGAACCGCTCCAAACTTGACTGTAAAAAATATGATTTCAACAAGCGAGTTATCGAAGCGTGGAACTCATTACCGGACTCAATTGTGTCAACCCCTAACCCCCAACATTTCTCCCTTAGACTCTCCACGATTGACCTCTCCAGGTTCCTAAGAGGCCAGTAAGGGGTGTACATAAGTGCACTGGTGTGCCTTTCATCCCCTATCCAATTGTCTTTCCTTTCTTTCACCTATCATATATATTCTCTTCCTTTCATATATCCTCTCCTCTAAGTTCACTATTACCCTTATATATATATTACCACATGTCTATTTTTCTTCCTATGTATTTGTGTATTGGACAAATGAATAAATAAAATAAATAAATAAATAAATAAATAAATAGAATAGAATAGCATATAGAATAGCATATAGAATAGAATAGAATAGAATAAAATAGAATAGAATAAGGAACAGAATTCTTTTTTGGCCGTGACTGGACACACAAGGAATTTGTCTTTGGTGCAGATGCTCTCAGTGTACCTAAAAGAAAAAGATAGATTTGTCAAGAATCATGTGGTACAATGCTTAATTATTGTCATAAGGGTCAAATAAGCAATGAAGAAACAATCAATACTAATAAAAATGAATAAATATTAATAATATTAATGCTAATAAAATTATTAATATTAATAAAAATTAGTAAAGTTGGCTCTTCTATGACTTGTGGACTTCAAATCCCAGAATTCCTGAGCCAATCATGCTAGCTCAGGAATTCTGGGAGTTGAAGTCCACATGTCATTGAAGAGCCAACTTTGCCCACCCCTGGCCTAGGCAATGCAGATTTCGCGATCCTTGGCGTTTGCGACGGAAAGCTCCTCCTCTCCAAATTGTTATCAAATTTTAAGGTTTGAAGGACGGAAAAGGGGATTTGTGGGAGGGTCTTTTGCACTTCCAAATGGATGACCCTGCAAGGCGTCAACAAAAGGAAACACATTATTACAAAACACACAATTTCTAAATCAACATGCTAACGCTGTGGGCCAACACTTCCGGGATTTGCAAGGCAATGGTTGACACGCAAATAACAACGGCTTTAATACTCTGTTCCTTAATGCTGCTGCTTCTCATCCTCATTTCAGAAATGAGATTTCTAAGGCAGGGGTCCCCAAACCCACACCGCATTTCGGACATACATACATTAGAAAGCGTCGAGAGATACTTTACTAAAAGGGCCCTCCACTCCTCCACTTGCAACAGAATCCCCTATACAACTAGACTTACAATCCTAGGTTTAGAAAGTTTAGAACTACGTCGCCTTAAACACGACCTAAACATAGCCCCCTTTCTCTTCTCTATTGGCTTCCGAGTTGGGTTTTACGTTAGGATATTTTATTCATTCATTCATTCATTCATTCATTCATTCATTCATTCATTCATTCATTCATTCTATTTGTCAATCAAGTACAGGATAGTAGTTTATATAAACATAACATAGAAAGTAATGATAAAAGAAGACAATAGGAGAGTAGGACAGGGATGGTAGGCACAATGGTGTGCTTATGCACGCCCCTTACAGACCTCTTAGAAAAGGGGAGAGGTCAACTGAAGACTGTCTAAGGTTGAAGATTTTGGGGTTGGGGGAAGAAACCACAGTCAGGTCGTGCATTCCAGGCACTGACTTCTATTTCTACTAGTTTTTTCTCATCATTCCTATCATCCTTTTCCTCTCACTTAGGATTGTATGACCGTAACTTGTTGCTTGCATCCTAAGATTTGTATTAATATTGTTTCTTCATTGCTTATTTGACCCTTATGATCATCATTAAGTGTTGTACCACATGAGTCTTGACACATGGTCTAAGTATTGCCCACAAGATCATATGCTGCAACGTCCTGCCTGTCAGCGACTACGTCAGCTTCAACCACAACAACACAAGAGCACACAACAGATTTAAACTTAATATTAACCTCTCCAAACTTGACTGTAAAAAATATGACTTCAGTAACCGAGTTCTCGAAGCGTGGAACTCATTACCGGACTCCATAGTGTCATCCCCCAACCCCCAACACTTTACCCTTAGATTATCTACGGTTGACCTCTCCAGATTCCTAAGAGGTCAGTAAGGGGCGAGTACAAGTGCACTAGAGTGCCTTCCATCCCCTGTCCTATTGCTCTCCTATAACTCCTATACCTTTCTTCTATTCCTATATCTCTTCTATTCTTTCATTGATATGTTCTATTACTATATCTTCTTTTCTATTCTTTCATAGATATATTTTACTATGAGTATCTCCTCTATAACCTTCATCATGTATTTTACTATGTGTATATAGGTATACTGTATACCCACTAAAACCCTCATTGTGTATTGGACAAAATAAATAAAATAAATGTATCTTTCTTCTTTTATGTATACTGAGAGCATATACACCAAGACAAATTCTTTGTGTGTCCAATCACACTTGGTCAATAAAGAATTCTATTCTATTCTATTCTGATCACTCAGTTGCTGAAGTCATATTTTCTGCAATCTAGTTTGGAGCGGTTCACGTTAAGTATGAATCTATTACATGCTCGCGGTTGAAGGTGAAGTAGTCATTAACAGGTAGGGCATTTTGGCATATGATTTTGTGAACTATGGTTAGGTGAGTTCGGAGGCGGCGTAGTTGTAAATGGTCTAATTTCAGTATTTCAAGTCTGGTGGAGTAAGGTGTGTTGTTGCGAGCGGAGGAGTGAAGGATTCTTCTTGTGAAATATTTCTGGACTCTCTCGATTGTATTGATGTCACATATGCAATGTGGGTTCCAGACAGGTGAGCTGCTTTCTAGAATTGGTCTGACAAATGTTTGTTTCTTTGTAACGCAGGGAGGACGAATCTGGAAGTGATGCGTGCCTTGGAGCGTGGCTACCGCATGCCACGTCCCCAGGACTGCCCGCAAGAGCTCTACGAGATCATGATGAGGTGTTGGAAGCAGAAACCGGAGGATCGGCCCACGTTCGAGTACATGCAGAGCATCCTGGAGGACTTTTTCACCGGCACGGAAAAGCAGTACCAGCAACAGCCTTAGAAGGGTTGCGTGGCCGCACCGGTGTGGCTCCAGAGGTGGAAGGTTTTGGCTTGGAGGATCCGTGGTTTGGAGGGAAGAGATCTATTTTCCCCAGGTGCCAACCAGATGTCTGGTTTGCAAACCCGCTTGGATTAAGGGATTGAATTGAAAAGCACTTTGCTGTTTTGCTACAAACCCATCAGGCTGCCCTCAGCAGAAACTGCTTCAAGGATGGGAGACTTTTTTTTCTTGATGGCTGTTGTGAAGCCACAACGTTCCTGGTGGAAGTCCCTGGTGGGATGTGTCTGTACAGAAAGTGTGGGTCCGTAGGAGACATTTTGTGTGTATATACAAGGGAGGGAGACGGAGGGGGGGAGAGAAAATGTGTGTGAGAGAGAAAGAAAGAAAGAAAGAAAGAAAGAAAGAAAGAAAGAAAGAAAGAAAGAAAAAGACAGAGAAAGAAAAGAGTGTGTGTGTGCGTGACAGAGAAAAAAAAGAGAGAAAGAGAATGTGTGTGTGAAAGAGCGAGAAAGAGAGTGTGTGTGAGAGAAAGAAAAGAAAGAGGGAAAATGTGTGAAAGAGAGAGAGAGAGAAAAGAGAATGTCTTTGTGTGAAAGAAAGAGAAAAGAAAGAGAAAAGAGAGAAGAGAGTGCGTGTGAAAGAGAAAAGAAAGTGTGTGAAAGAGAGAGAGAATGTGTGAGAGAGAGAAAAAAGAAAGAGTGTGAGAGAAGGATAAAGTGTGTGAGAAAGAGAGAAAAAAGAGAGTATGTGAAAGAGAGTGGGAGTGAGAAAGAAAAGGGAGAAAAGAGAAGAGAAAATGTGTGTGAAAAAGAGAAAGAGAAAGAGAGAAAAGAGTGCATGAAAGAGAGAAAGAAAAGAGTGTGAGAGAGAAAGAAAAAGAGATACTGTGTGTGTGAGAGAGAGAGAGGAGAGAGAGATAAAGAGATAAAGAGATAAAGAGCACCTTGGATAATTAAATTGAGATGTGACTTACAACCACAATTCAGCCCAAAATTTCTGTTGCTCAGCAAGACAGTTGTTAAGGGAGCTTTGTCCCACTTTATGACCTTTCTTGGTACGGTGGTTAAGTGACTCGGTTCAGTTAGTGAACTGGGCTTCCCCACTGACAGATTGTCGGGAGGTCACAAAAGGGGGAATCACGAGATCCCGGGATACTGAAACCGTCGTAAGTACAAACCTGTTGTCAAACCTCTGAATTTTGATCCTGTGACCACAAGGAATGCTGCAACGGTTTGCTTTGCTGGCTGGGGAATTCTGGGAGTTGAAGTCCACAAGTCTTAAAGTGGTCAAAGTTGAAGCCCCCTGCTTTGAAGGAATAGTTGTATGTCGAGGACTTCCTGTATATATATTTTGATTCGTGAGTGGCCTTCGAAAAGCTTCGCCAACTGATTCTTAATGCTAGTTTCTCATTTCCGGATTATTAAACAGGGAAGGAGATTCCTTCAATCAAGCCTACATTTAAGGAAGATCTGGTTTCACTGCGGAGATTCCAAATTAGGGAGGATTATGAGACAATGGCACATTTTAAATCATTGTAAGCTACAAATAATAATTATTCAAATTAATAGAATGAAAAGATAACTATTTTCAATAAAAATTGAAATTCTAAAAAACAGGAAAGCATTGGTGGAATTGTCATTGTTTTGCATTATTTATTTATTTATTTATTTATTCATTCATTCATTTATTTATTTAATTCGACTTCTTTGCTGCCCAATCCCGAAGGACGAAGATACAACAATGATCACTGTTATTGCGTCTTATGATTTATAATGATTGAATTTTATGATTGTGATCATAATAATAATTTAATAATAATAATTTATTAGATTTGCATGCCGCCCTTCTCCAAAGACTCGGGGCGGCTCACAACAGTAATAAAAACAGTATACAATGGAACAAATCTAATAATAAAAATTATATAAAAAACCCCAACTGTTAAAAACCATACAACACATACATACCAAACATAAAATATAAGAAAGCCTGGGGGAGATGTCTTAGTTCCCCCATGCCTGGCGATATAGCTGGGTCTTGAGTAACTTGCGAAAGACAAGGAGGGTGGCGGCTGTTCTAATCTCCGGGAGGAGTTGATTCCAGAGGGCCGTGGCCGCCACAGAGAAGGCTCTTCCCCTGGGGCCCGCCAAACGACATTGTTTGGTCGACGGGACCCGGAGAAGGCCAACTCTGTGGGACCTTATTGGCTGCTGGGATTCGTGCGGTAGAAGGTGGTTCCGGAGGTATTCTGGTCCAATGTCATGAAGGGCTTTAAAGGTTTTAGAGGTCATTTGAATTGTGACCGGAAACCGATCGGCAGCCAGTGCAGGTCACGGAGTGTTGTAGAAACGTGGGTGAATCTAGGAAGCCCCACGATGGCTCTCATGGCCGATCATGATTTATCACTTGTTGTTTGCATGTACACTTTTTTTATTTATAAACACACAAAACAAAACACAAAAAAACATTTAAAAACATTGGATGTTGTGAGACGGACCTGTAGTACAATTCTAAATGTTCTTGTTCTCTATTATGTAGCTAATATTTACATAATATTTACATAATATACATCATTTGTATACATTGTTCTTACTCTGGTATCTCTTCTCATGTTCCCCTTTCTTACCGGACCTCTGTTTAAATTCTCCAATTTTTCTAATTTCTGTTTGATTGTGTATCTTTATAGCTACACTGAGAGGTTTTGCATCAGAGACAAATTCTTAGTGTGTCCCATCACAATTGGCCAATAAATTGTTCTGTTCTGTTCCATTTTGTTCTACTCTGCTTTGCTCTATGCTACGCTATGCTACTCTACTCCATTCTAGTCTATTCCATTCCATCTATCCTATCCTATCCCTGACAGAACAGTTAATCAGTAGAACAACTTGCCACCAGAAGTTGTGAATGCTCCAACACTGTAAGTTTTTGAGAAAGTGTTGGATAACCATTTGTCTGAAGTAGTGTAGGGAAGAAGTTATGGAAATGGGGATGGAGACAATATTTATAAAAAAAGGAGATAGTTGAGAAATTAAAAGGAAATGGATGAGGGGTGATGGAATGCTATGAAAATGTTTTCTTCTTGTTTTTCCATTTATTATAATTACTATCCTAATTGTGATAAGCATTAATTTTAATTTAATTTAATTTAATTAACTTCTATCCCACTGAATCCCATGGTAAAAAAGTCAAATATTACATACTAAAAAAATAAATAAAATCGCATTATAAAACCCAATAAAACTATGCAATCAGAACTAACATACATACCAAATCAATCACACTTCAGCCCTGACAAGATGGTAATATACTGGAAGGCCAGTAGAGTGGGAGCAGTACGAACATTGGGGGGGGGGGGGGGAGTTGGTTCCATAGAGCCAGGGCAACCACAGAGAAGGTCCCGCCAACCTGCATTGCTTAGTTAGCGGGAAGGTCAACCCTGTGAGATCTTATTGGTCTCTGGAGGTATGCAGCAGGAGATGATCCCATAAATAGTCTGGTTCTAAGCCATGTAAGGCTTTATAGGTGATAACCAGCACCTTGAATTGTGACCAGAGACTAATAGGCAGCCAGTGGAGCACGTGGAGCATTGGTGATATATGGGTGTACTTAGTTACACCCATGACAACTTACGTGGCTGCATTCTGGACTATCCGCAGTCTCCGAACTCTGTTCAAGGGTAGCCCCATGTAGAGCGCATTGCAATAATCAAGCTGAATGTTAATTGTTTAGGATCTGATATATATAATTAATATAATTATTTTATTAAGAGTTTCCTGCTTTGTTTATACAGGTTGATTTTGTATATTAGATGGATGAATTGATAATGGTGACAGATTGATTTTTTGACTCACAGTAATTTTCAGACTTCTTTTTTCTTTAATAACTCCTTATTTTTCCATGACAACCTTTTTTCTTGTCTAAATATCTCCCTTATTTTTAGTTCTTTTAAGAGAAGAGAAGCTCAGCCCATTTTGCCTCGGTGAAAATCTTGGTGTATCGAAAGTTAAACCTTAAATCTTGAAATTTAGGGTAACCCATTATATTAATGTAATGTTCACACATTACTTTAACAAATGATCTAGATTGATTTGGGGGTAGTGTACCAGGTCTGCTCCAACCAGTGTATGGATTTCCTCAATGTAAAAACCATTTGTTTAGTGACCATTCAAAGTTACAACAACACTTTAAAAAGTGATTTATGGCCATTGCACCATCGAAATTGGAATACTCAGCAACTGGCATGTATTTATGAGGGTTGCAGTGCCTCTCGTTCATATACAAGTGGTCATACACCATTTGTAACCGTCTCTGTTTTCTCACAAACAAAACCCATAAGGGAAGCCGGGTTCACTTAACGACCACATGGTTCACTTAACAACTGTGGCTGCAGAACTGCAGAAAAAACAATTGCTGCCAACCTGCCTTCCATTGTGTTCTGTCGGGCTCTGTGGTAGACTTCTCCCAAAAATTCACAGGTACAAATTTCAGACACACACACATTTGAAAATTCAAAACAATGTTCTTTATAATGAAAAGTCACTTAAACTAAGCCCTCTTTTGGTATAGCAAAGAGCACTCGTCTCCAAACAAACTGGTAATTTGTACAACTCCCTTATCAGTTCTGTGATACTTAGCTTGCAGCTGTGAGGCAATTCACAGTCCTTCTTCTTTCACAAAGTGAAACACACTTTGCTCTGGTTTAGTTTCAAAGCGGGGAAAAAGCAGCACACAAAAGGTCAAAGTCAGTAGTCACGAAACACAAGGATCAGATAATCCTCCACAATGGCCAAACCCACAGGCTGCTATTTATAGCAGCCTCACTAATGACCCCAGCCCCACCCAACTACAGGTGTCCTCATTTTCTTTGATAATAATCTCTCAGTTGTTGTTGCCTATGCATCGCTCTCCGCATGCGTGGCTGTATCATTAACTCTTGTTCTGAATCCAAGGAGGAGCTAGAGAATTGATCTCCTTCTGAGCTGTCTGCCACACTCTCCTCCTCCCTGTCACTCATGTCTTCTTGGTCAGAGGAGCTTTCATCAGCAGATTCCACCAGGGTGGGGGCAAAACAGGCCTGCAGCATGTGGATGTCTCCCCCACATCCACAGTCCTTGGGGCAGGAGCTGGGCCAGAACTAACCACAACACATTGAGAACCTGTATACTGCATGAGTCAAAAAGAAAATATTTACGGACCCCTCACACCCTGGACATAAACTGTTTCAATTCCTACCCTCAAAACGTCGCTACAGAGCACTGCATACCAAGACAACTAGACACAAGAACAGTTTTTCCACAAACGCCATTACTCTGCTAAACAAATAATTCCCTCAACCCTGTCAAATTATTTACTAAGTGTGTACTACTATTACTACTAGTTTTTTCTCATCATTCTTATCACCCATTTCCTTCCACTTATCACTGGATGACTGTAATTTGTTGCTTGTGTCCTTACATTTTTATTAATATTGTTTCCTCATTACTTATTTCACCCCTATGACAATCATTAAGTGTTGTACCACATGATTATTGATAAATGTATACTTCCTTTTATGTACACTGAGAGCATCTGCCCCAAAGACAAATTCCTTGTGTCCAACCACACTTGGCCAATAAAGAATTCTATTCTATTCTATTCTATTCTATTCTAAAAAGGTCGTAGAATGGGGCAAAACTCAGTAAAACAATTGATAAACCACAGTGGCCAAGTTTGTACAACAGATTAAATCAGGGGATTTCCAACCTTGACAATTTTAATATTTGTAGGACTTCAACTTGCAGAATTGGCTCACTTAATGACCCAGTGTTTGCTTAATGACTGTAGTAGTCACTTAAAGCCTAATATGGGTATAGAAAATTACATCTCTACTGAAGAAGGCGACCCTTAAAGCCTCATTCTGATGGTCGTGCCTTTTAAACCAAAGTTGACTCTTGACAGCCGCACAAATCAATTGTCTCCTTTGAAAAACCTTTAAAAACCTTCTGAGCATTCTAGCACTGCCCTTAAAAAAGATGGCGCCCGCTCTCCACATCCATGCACATAGAGGGGGCGCCTTGCCATCTTGGCCATGGCACCGCCTCCAACACGGGACTCGCCCGCATCAAAGATGGCGGAAAGAGCCTCAACTCCACCTGCAGCCAAGATGGAAACAAGGCCAAAAGGCGGAAAAGGCCCAACGCCCTCATTTTCCCCAACTCTCCTCTTCCCTTCGGCGACGGCTGCAACAGCTAGTCCGGATTTTCCCGGGCGGTGATGAGGACGAGAAATGAAGTGTGAGGGGCCGGGCCAGGTCGGTCTGGGCCTTTCAACTCAGCCACGGCCGCCGTCTCCATAGCGACCGGCCGCCTCAGCCAATGGAAACTACTTCCGGTGACGTCGGCGCCGACACGTGGATCCAAGATGGCGGCCCCGGGGGCTTTGGTGAGTGGGGCGCCGGCGCTGAGGGCCTGTGGGGGAGAGACGGGGGTCTCGGGGGGGACGTCGTCGGGGGCGACCGTGCCCTTCGGAGGGGGGGCGAGGAAGAGCTTTGAACCCCGTCTCAGGGGAGGGGCATCTCTCCCCGAGACCTCCCCCAAAATTCCTTCCCTTGCGAAACTAAGAGAGTCGCCTCAAGTGAGGGTGGGGGTCTCATGAGGGGGATAATATATACATTTATTTATTTATTTACTTGTTTTGTCACGTACGTATTGGTGGTACACAAAGATATAATATTTATATACATGATACTAGTAAAATTAGGTTTCAGCCCCCTGGCCAACGAAATGACATACTATATGATTGAACTGGTATGATAGTTTTTAAATATTGGATTTTTAGATTGTAATTTTAAATTAATTACATTTGCCGTTGTACTGTATTGTTATATTATATGCTGTTAACCGCCTGGAGTCCTCGGAGAAGGGCAGCATACAATCTAATAAGTAAATAAATAAATAATCAAAAGAAAGAGAGAGAGAGAAAGATAGAAAGAAAGATAGATAGACAGATAGATAGATTAGGACAGGATGGAAGGCACTCTGGTGCACTTATGCACGGCCCTTATGCCCCCCCCCCAATGACAGGGGGGCCAAATGTCTCTTGAGGGGGCTCTTGGGGTGGTCTATAAAGACATGGAGGAGAGGACAGGATCTTGACAGGATCCCTTCTGAGACGGACAGGCGGTCCTTGACTTACAACAGTTCGCTTAGTGGTCCTTGGAAGTTACAGCTGCGCTGAAAAGAGGGATGCAGCTGAGTTTAAAAAGTGCTCCTTTACTTAATTTTTTGAGGGGGTGGGGACTGGGGAGTCCCCATGCTTGGGTGTCTTTTAAGAGAATAGAATAGAATTCTTTATTGGTCAAGTGGGATTGGACACACAAGGAATTTGTCTTTGGTGCAGATGCTCTCTGTGTACATAAAAGAAAAGGACAAATTTGTGAAGAATCGTGAAGTACAATACTTAATGATTGTCATAGAGGTCAAATAAGCAATGAGGAAACAATATTAATAAAAATCGTAAGGACACAAGCAACAAATTACAGTCATACAGTCATAAGTGGGAGGAAATGGATGATAAGAATAAAAAGAAAAAACTAGTAGTAATATTAGTGCAGACTTAGTAAATACACTGCTCTAAAAAAATAAAGGGAGCACTTAAGCAACACAATATAACTCCAAGTAAATCAAACTTTGTGAAATCAAACTGTCCACCTAGGAAGCAACACGGATTGACAATCAATTTCATTTTGTTCTCAGCACATTTAACTTTGTACAGAACAAAGTATTTAATGAGAATATTTCATTTGTTCAGATCAAGGATATGTTATTTGAGTATTCCCTTTTTTTTTGAGCAGTATATACAGACTGTCAAACTGGGTTCCACCACCATCACCATCAGGGAGGGTCCAGATGGTTTATCTCTCTTTTTTATTTAGCACAAGTACTTTTTGTGGATTTTGATTGATTGATTGATTGATGTTCCCTCAAGTCATAGTTGACTCTAGGTGAGTGGTCTTCAACCTTGGTTACTTTAAGGCTTGTGGAACTCTGGGAGTTGAAGTCCACAAGTGTTAAAAGTTGTCAAGGTTGGAGACCCCTGAAGTTTCAGTTACCTGTGATGATGTTATTATTTATTTATTTATTGTATTTATATGCTGCTCACTCCAAACGGACTCTGAGCGGCTAACAATAGGAATAAATACAACAATAGGTAACCTGATAGGTACCTATTGTTGTATTTGATATGGTTACCTATCAGCATATACATTCGATTGTTTCTGCTACCTTATTTACATTACCTGTTTGAAAGTTCCTTTTAATACTTTCAGCATTATCTTTCATTCTCTTTTAAATTGCCATACCTTTTAGCTTTTAAGGGCGATAAGTGAAAGTAGCTGATTATTATATTAGTTTATATAATACAGTATAATAACTGTGTTGGAAAGGACCTTGGAGGTCTTCTAGTCCAGTGATTTTCAACCTTTTTTGAGCCGCGGCACATTTTTTACATTTTAAAATCCTGGGGCACACCACCAACCAAAATGACACAAAATGACACCCTAAGACACTTTCCTCTCTTTTCCCATCCCTGTCTCCTCCCCACGTTTGTGTGTGTGTGTGTCCAAAAACAGGTGAGGGCTGGGGGTTTTTCCTGTCTTATTCTTTGGGTGCTTTTTATCATATGCTTTAAATGAAGAGTCACTTCTCTCTCTCTTTTGTTTCTCTCTCTTTCCTCTCATTCTCTGTCTCAATCATTTTCTCATTTCTCTTTTTTCCTCCCTTTTTGCTCATTTATCTCTCTCTCTCTCTTGCTTTCTTTCTCTCTGACACTTGCTTTCTCTCTCTTTCTCTCTTTTCTTTCTCTCTCTTGCTTTCTCTCTCTCACTCTTTCTCTATCTCTTTCTCTCTCTCTCTCTCTCTTTCTTTCTCTCTCTCACTCTCTCACTCAGCAAAAAGTTGCAAGACTGGAACCTGAGCTTCCTTTTTCGCGGCACACCTGACCATGTCTCGCGGCACACTAGCGTGCCACGGCACAGTGGTTGAAAAACACTGTTCTAGTCCAACCCCCTGCTTAGGCAGGAAATCCTACACCACTTTAGACAAATGGTTATCCAACATCATATTAAAATCTTCCAGCGTTGGAGCGTTGAAATAGATGTCCAAGGGCTGCCTCTATGTTGGTTGAGGCAGGCAGGATTCTCTTGGGTTCCATTTGTTGGGGGTCAAGGGAAAGGGAGGGTTTTTCCCTCTCTTTCTGCTCAAGATCTCCATGTACAATTGGTGGGCCACTGTTACACAGAATGCTGGATTCGATGGGTTTTGGCCCAATTCAGTATAGCTCTTCTTATGTTCTTAGCATTCACAACTTCTGGAGGAAAGCTGTTCCACTAGTTAATTGTTCTAACTGTCAGGAAATTTCTCCTAGGTTGCTTCTCTTCTTGTTTAGTTCCCACCCATTGCTTCTTGTCCTACCCTCAGGTGCTTTGGAGAATAGTTGGACCACCCACTTCTTTGTGGCAACCCCTGAGATATTGGAAGGCTGCTATCATGTCTCCCCTGGTCCTTATTTTCATTAAACTAGCCCTGCCCAGTTCCTGCAACTGTTCTTCAGATGTTTTAGCCTCCAGTCCCCTGATAATCTTTGTTGCCCTTCCCCTATGCGTTACTTTTACAGGTTTATTATGTCTATATTAAGGTGTTATTTTCTGACTTTAATATCTGTGAGGGATGGAATGTGGAAGGAACATTTCGTAGAGTCCTGTTAAAACAATCCGCCTTTCAGAAAGTTTACCTGAACTTAAACCCCAATGGTTTTATATGAAAGGTTTGTGATAACCCTCAGGTCATAAGTCCCAAAAATATCCAAATGCAGTTTGAATAGTGTCATAGAACCCTGCAACTTGAATGAGCTGCCTTTTAGCAGTTGGCAAGGGAAGAAAGTGTCCTATTTTTCCTCTTCCCCAAGTCACAGAGGATGTGGTGGAGACAGGATAGGGAAAGTGGTAAGTTGATCTTTGACCATTTTGGTGGCATGGGAAAGCCGCTTCCTGCCACAGATTGCTCAATGCCGTCTGGGGCTTCCCACATGGAATGAAACATTTTACAGGAACAGGACTGAAGAAGTACAGATTAAAGATGTGGAAGTTTTTGTAAAATCAAATCAAGCTCATTCTTTGTCAAGTAGACCAGGCGAAATTGAAGCCTTGTTTGAAAAGAAACCATCACCGTATATGATAGAAAAAACCTTGTTCTTTCTAATGAAGGCGATTGAAGGTGAGGAAACAGAGCAGAAGAGAAGGATTGAGGGGTCGTGATTTCTGACAGTCTCCAAATGGGTGAACAGTGCAGTCAGGCGGTAGGGAAAGCAAGTAGAATGCTTGGCTGCATAGCTAGAAGTATAACAAGCAGGAAGAGGGAGATTGTGATCCCGCTGTATAGAGTGCTGGTGAGACCACATTTGGAATACTGTGTTCAGTTCTGGAGACCTCACCTACAAAAAGATATTGACAAAATTGAAGGGGTCCAAAGACGGGCTACAAGAATGGTGGAAAGTCTTAAGCATAAAACTTATCAGGAAAGACTTCATGACTTCAATCTGTATAGTCTGGAGGACAGAAGGGAAAGGGGGACATGATCGAAACATTTAAATATGTTAAAGGGTTAAATACGGTTCAGGAAGGAAGTGTTTCTAATAGGAAAGTGAACACAAGAACAAGCAAACGCTGGCTGGGGAATTCTGGGAGTTGAAGTCCAAATATCTTCAAGTTGCCAAGGTTGGGAAACACTGCTCTAGGGATTTGGGCCATAGAAATACTATACTGCTCAAAGAAATAAAGTCAACACTCAAAGAACACACCCTAGATCTGAATGAATGAAATATTCTCATTGAATACTTTGTTCTGTACAAAGTTGACTGTGCACAACAGCAGGTGAAATTGATTGTCCATCAGTGTTGCTTCCTAAGTGGACAGTTTGATTTCACAGAACTTTGATTTACTTGGAGCTATATTCCATTGTTTAAGTGTTCCCTTTATATTTTGAGCAGTGTATAATTATATAAAAGAAATAAATAAAATTCCTACTCCTTCCAAAAAAAGTTTTTTTCAGTTCTGACGAGGTGCTAACAATTTTCCGTGGTGTGCAGGATTTTTTTCATTCCTACTCCCTCCAAATAAGTGTTTGCAGGCTTGTTTTCATTGCTACTCCCTCATTGCTACTCTCTCCAAATAAGGTTTCTTTAAAGCCCTCAACAGGGGATAAAATAATGTGCTGAAACAGACCAGACTAAGAATGCTAGCCAGATGAATACCTGGTAGGCAGATTTGCCCCCCTATTTTCCTCCCCCAAAACTAATAATCCTGTGCGTCTTAATACTCTAAAAATGTGGTAAATCCCTGTAAGGCAAAAATGTTCTTTTTCCAGAGATTGTTCTGGTCAGAATGTAAATCTGGGGGAATCTGTCTGGTCTCCTGGCTAAGGAGTGCCCGGAAGGGAAGGATGTCATTATCTACCACAAGTGGTTTGCACCCATTGCAGTCCTTCCTGGATCAGGAACTGTGACTCATGCCCTTGTCACCTTGCCATGTCATCTGTCAATGCCTGCCACTCTGCACGGGACACCCTCTGTCAGATGTTTCAGAAACTTTTTAGAATAAAATAAGAGTTCTTTATTGGCCAAGTGTGATAGGACGCACAAGGAATTTGTTTTTGGTGCAGATGCTCTCAGTGTGTACATAAAATAAAATATACATTTGTCAAGAATCATGAGGTACAACACAATGATTGTCATAGGTCGCTGGGATTGTCACGAATCCCAGCGACCGATTAGGTCCCACAGAGTGGACCATCTCCAGGTCCCGTCAACTAAACAATGTCGTTTGGCGGGACCCATGGGAAGAGCCTTCTCTGTGGCGGCCCCGGCCCTCTGGAACCAACTCCCTCCAGAGATCAGAATTACCCCCACCCTCCTCGCCTTTCGTAAGCTCCTTAAAACCCACCTCTGCCGTCAGGCATGGGGGAACTGAGATATTCTTTCCCCCTGGGCCTCTACAGTTTATGCATGGTATGTCAGTAAGTATGTCTGGTTTTTATAATATGGGTTTTTAGTTGTTTTATTATTGCATTGCTACATATTGTTTTTATTACTGTTGTTATCCGCCCCGAGTCCACGGAGAGGAGCGGCATACAAATCCAATAAATAATAATAATAATAATAATAATAATAATAATAATAATAATAATAGGGGTCAAATAAGCAATGAAGAAACAATATCAATAAAAATCTTAAGGACACAAGCAACAAGTTACAGTCATACAATCATAAGTGGGAGGAAAAGGATGATAGGAATGATGAGAAAAAACGAATAGTAATAGCAGACTTAGTAAATAGTTTGACAGTGTTGAGGGAATTTTTTGTTTAGCATTCAGGAAAAAACTGTTCTTGTGTCTAGTTGTCTTGGTGTGCAGTGCTCTGTAGTGATGTTTTGAGGGTCGGAGTTGAAATATACTGCTCAAAAGAATAAAGGGAATACTTAAACAACACAATATAACTCCAAGTAATTCAAACTTCTGTGAAATCAAATTGTCCATTTTGGAAGCAACACTGATTGACAATTTCACATGTTATTGTGCACCTTCAACCTTGTACAGAACAAAGTATTCAATGAGAATATTTCATTCATTCAAATCTAAGATGTGTTATTTGAGTGTTCCCTTTAATTTTTTTTGAGCAGTGTAGTTTATCTGCAGGATGGTTGGGGTCCATAAATATTTTCCCCACCCTCTTTTTGACCCGTGCAGTATCCAGGTCCTCAATGAAAGGCAGGTTGTCAGCCATTGTTTTTTCTGCAGTTCTGATTCTCCTCTGAAGTCTGTGTCGGTCTTTTTGGGATGCTGAACTGAACCAGACAGTGATAGAGGTGCAGATGACAGACTCAGTGATTCCTCTGTAGAACCGGATCAGCAGGTCCTTGGGTAGTTGGAGCTTCCTGAGTTGGTGCAAAAAGAAGATCCTTTGTTGTGCATTTTTATGTAGAAACATAGAAACATAGAAGTCTGATGGCAGAAAAAGACCTCATGGTCCATCTAGTCTGCCCTTATACTATTTTCTGTATTTTATCTTAGGATGGATATATGTTTATCCCAGGCATGTTTAAATTCAGTTACTGTGGATTTACCAACCACGTCTGCTGGAAGTTTGTTCCAAGGACCTACTACTCTTTCAGTAAAATAATATTTTCTCATGTTGCTTCCGATCTTTCCCCCAACTAACCTCACATTGTGTCCCCTTGTTCTTGTGTTCACTTTCCTATTAAAAACACTTCCCTCCTGGACCTTATTTAACCCTTTAACATATTTCAATGTTTCGATCATGTCCCCCTTTTCCTTCTGTCCTCCAGACTATACAGATTGAGTTCATTAAGTCTTTCCTGATACGTTTTATACTTAAGACCTTCCACCATTCTTGTAGCCCGTCTTTGGACCCATTCAATTTTGTCAATATCTTTTTGTAGGTGAGGTCTCCAGAACTGAACACAGTATTCCAAATGGGGTCTCACCAGCACTCTATATAGCGGGATCACAATCTCCCTCTTCCTGCTTGTTATACCTCTAGCTATGCAGCCAAGCATTCTATTTGCTTTCTCTACCGCCTGAATGCACTGTTCACCCATTTTGAGACTGTCAGAAATCACTACCCCTAAATCCTTTTCTTCTGAAGTTTTTGCTAACACAGAACTGCCAATACAATACTCAGATTGAGGATTCCTTTTCCCCAAGTGCATTATTTTACACGATGTTTTTGATGACATTTTTGACGTTAGGGGACCATTTTAGGTCAATATTCAATAGAACCTAGAAATTTGAAGGTCTCGCCTGTTGGTACTGTGTTTTATTTCCCATGTGCCATCTGCTCCCGAGTGGCATCATATCCAGCCATATAGTCTGTACCAGGAGGGTGAAGTCCTCTGACGTCCACTACCGGTTCGCGTCACGCATGCAGGCACTACTGTGTTCGCTACTAGTTCGCGTCGGACCTCAGGCACTACTCTGCTGCATTGAAAAAGGAGCATTTTGAAGAGATCGGAGTCTACAAAGTGAATTAGAACAGCAAGGGGTGGGTGGGAAATCAGCTGTGCCACGTGATTTAGATTAGCTAGAAAGTAGGAAATATCTCAAGGACCGCCTTCTGCCGCACGAATCCCAGCGACCAGTTAGGTCCCACAGTGTGGGTCTTCTCCAGGTCCTGTCAACTGAACAAGGTCGCTTGGCGGGATCCAGGGGAAGAGCCTTCTCTGTGGCGGCCCCGGCCCTCTGGAACCAACTCCCCCCAGAGATTAGAATTGCCCCCACCCTCCTTGCCTTTTGTAAGCTTCTTAAAACCCACCTCTGCCTCCAGGCATGGGGGAACTGAGATATTCTTTCCCCCTAGGCCTTTACAATTTATGCATGGTATGTCTGTATGTATGTTTGGTTTTATAATAAGGATTTTTAACTGTTTTAATATTGGATTGTTTATATGCTGTTTTTATTACTGTTGTTAGCCGCCCCGAGTCTACGGAGAGGGGCAACATACAAATCAAATCAATCAATCAATCAATCCTGTTTTCTAGCCAATGTAGATCACGCAACACAGCTGATCACCGGATATACCAGTTCGCCCGAATTGGTAGCAATTTTTTTATACCAGTTCGGGCAAATCAGTCTGAACTGGTAGAATTTCACCACTGGTCTGTAAGGATTTTCAGTCATCCAGATCACAGTTGTCCCAAAGGTGTTTTTTCGGGAAGCAACTGGACTTTCTGTTTTTTTTTTCTTTGAAGATGTTTTGCTTCTTATCCAAGAAGCTTCTTCACCACTGACTGGAGGGTAGAGAATGGAAGAATTTACAAGGGTTATCCAGAAAGTAAGGTTACAAGGCCCGTAGCTCTCGCGGGGAATGTTCTCCGGGGAAGTTGGTGTTACTTTTGTATAGCCGGAAGCCAGCGGAAGAGAACGAGCGGTGCCAGGGGTCAGTAGATTTATTGATTTATTGATTGATTTTGTCCAATACACAATGAGGGTTTTAGTGGGTATACACATAGTAAAATACATAATGAAGGTTATAGAGGAGGTACTCATAGTAAAATATATTTAAGAAAGAGTAGAAGAGAAGATATAAGAATAAAACATATCAATGAAAGAACAGAAGAAGAGATATAGGAATAGAAGAAAGGTATAGGAGATATAGGAAAGCAATAGGACAGGGGACGGAAGGCACTCTAGTGCACTTGTACTCGCCCCTTATTGACCTCTTAGGAATCTGGATAGGTGAACCATAGATAATCTAAGGGTAAAGTGTTGGGGGTTTGGGGATGACATTATGGAGTCCGGTAATGAATTCCACGCTTTGACAACTCGGTTACTGAAGTCATATTTTTTATAGTCAAGTTTGGAGCGGTTACTATTAAGTTTATATCTGTTGTGTGCTCTTGTGTTGTTGTGGTTGAAGCTGAAGTAGTCGCTGACAGGCAGGACGTTGCAGCATATGATCTTGTGAGCAATACTTAGATCATGTTTAAGGCATCTTAATTCCAGGCTTTCTAGGCCCAGGATTGTCAGTCTAGTCTCGTCGGGTATTCTGTTTTGAGTAGAGGAGTGAAGGGCTCTTCTGGTGAAGTATCTCTAGACATTTTCAAGGGTGTTAATGTCTGTGATCTTCGACTGGCGTTGTGGGGAAGGTTAGAGAGGAGCGTCCTCATTTCGTTTCCTTCCAAGGGCGAAGTGCCCGCTATAATACGCTACCTGAATGCGAAGGGCAGGAACGCTGAATTAAATGAATGAATGAATGAATAGTAAAGAATAATGGATAACAATTAATAAATAAATAAACAAGCAAGCAAAGAAACAAACTGGACAATCTTTCTTGAGTATCTCCTATTCCGAACAGAGGTGACACCCTGGTGACAGGCATCTCGTTTTTGTCTTGGCAGAGGTTTACGTGCCCGTTCCTCCTCTTGTGGCATGGGGTGAGCTGCTTCTACGTGCCAGGCGTGGCTCCCATCAACTTTCACCGGAATGCCCCCGTGGAAATCAAGGTAAGAGTTTCATGTCCTCTAGAACTGGACCCAACTGTAGAATCCTGGCCACGTCTGATCATGCTAGTTTTGTCATCAACCCGAGAAGGAAGGAAGGAAGGAAGGAAGGAAGGAAGGAAGGAAGGAAGGAAGGAAGGAAGGAAGGAAGGAAGGAAGGAAGGAAGGGTGTTCAGCAAACCTGCAAATAGGGAAATCACGGAATTATCAGGGAAATCAGCAGTTCGGGAAATATCAGGGAATTTGTGAAAAAAACAGAATAAATCAGGGGGGAAACCCCAGACTGTATTAAAATATTTAAAAGGCAGGGAAAAATCATGTTAAAAAAGGATCGCACTGCCTGGTAGAGTCAAGTAAAAGTGAGCATAACTGTAGCTACAACTTGCTTCCTCAGCTACCAATATTTCTCCATGGCTTAGCCGTTTGGTATGACGCCATCTATGACAGCACCTTAACTAGATTGCAAGTTACAGGGAAATGTCAGGGAGGGAGGGAGGGAGGAAGGATTAATTTCCTCTCTGCAGAGGGCTGCAGTTCTTAAAATGCCCGTGCAAGTGTGGCTAGAAACTAGAACATACTGGGAGTAACTGATAGATGGGCTGTTCTGTGGCATGTAGAGGTGTTACATTCCTACTAGTTTTAATCAGAACAGAGCTGGAAGGGACCTTGGAGGTTTTATAGTCCAACCCCCTACTCAAGCAGAAGAACCTATACAGTTTCAGACAACTGACGCTCCAGTCTCTTCTTAAAAACCTCCATTGATGGAGCACCCACAACTTCAAGTGGCAGACAGTTCCAAGGGTTGTTTTCACTGTTGGGAAGGTTCTCCTCAATTCCAGGTTTCTTCTCTCCTTGACAAGCTTCCACCCCTTGTTTCTTCTGCCTTTGGGTGCTTTGGAAAATAGGTTTCCCTGCTCTTCTTTGTGGTAATGCCTCAAATATTGGAATCCTGCTATAGAATACAATGGAATATAGAATGGAATGGAAAGGAATAGAATATAGATTAGAAAAGAATAGGATTTTTATTGGCCAGGTGTGATTGGACACACAAGGAATTTGTCTTTGATGCATAAGCTGTCAGTGTATATAAAAGAAAAGATTCCTGAGGTACAACACAATAATTGTCACAGGGTACGAATAAGCAATGAGGAAACAATCAATATTAATAAAAATCTGAAGGATACAAGCAACAAGTTACAGTCATACAGTCATAAGTGAGAGGAGATGGATGATGGGAGTGATGAGAAAAAACTAGTAGTAATAGTAGTGCAGACTTAGTGAATAGTTCGACAGTGTTGAGGAAATGATTTGTTTAGCAGAGTGATGGCGTTTGCTGTTTGTCCTTGGGTCTAGTTGTCTTGGTGTGCGGTTCTCTGTAGTGATGTTTTGTGGGTGTTCTGCCGGGCTCTCTGGTAGAAGCCTCCCGAAAATTCACTGGTACACACACACACGTTTGAAAATTCAAAACAATGTCCTTTATCACAAAATTCAAAAGAAACCAAGCACCCTTTTTTGTATTGCAAAGAGCACTCTTCCCCAGAACAACCTTGTCGGCTGTACAAGTCCCTTAATCAGTCCTTAAGTACTTAGCTAGTAGCTGTGAAGAAACGTCACAGCCCTCCTTCTTCCCACGAAGTGAAACACACACACACTTTACTCTGCTTTGGTGTCAAAGGTATGAAAAATCCACAAAGTTCAGACACAGCGAGGCACGATCCTGTAGAACTGCGATCAGATAATCTTCCACAACGGCCCAAGCCAGCACGCTGCTATTTATATCAGCAGCTCTAATTGCTGGAGCCCCACCCAAACACAGGTGGCCTCTCTTATCTCCTGTAATATGTCCTCAATTGGTCTCTTCTATGCATAAGTCTGCGCCTGCGTGGGTCTAACACTTTGTCATCCGAATCGACCGAAAATAATGGAGATTGGCTTCCTGGGCTGTGTGCCAAGCCCCCCTCTTCCAAGTCTCCCCCACCTTCTTCTTCGTCCGAGGAAACTGCACTCCCTGACTCTGCCGGCAACAAAACAGGCCCAGGACATGTTGCCGTTTCCCCTGCCTCCACCTCCACATTCCCTGGGGCAGGAGCTGGGCCAGAGCCAACCACAACAGTGGGTAGGAGTTGAAACAGTTGGTGTCCAGGATGGACATGTCATTCTCATGTCACTCCTGGCCCTTCTTTTCTCCAGACTAACCAAACCCAATTCTTGCAGCTACGTTTTAGTCTCTGGGTCTTCGTTCATTTATTTATTTATTAGATTTCTATGCCGCCCCTCTCCGTAGCCTCGGTTCATGCTTAGTTGCTCTTCTCTGTACTTTCTCCAAAGTCTCAACATCTTGTTTTTGTAATGTGGCGGCCACAACTGGACGCCCTATTCCAGGTGTAGCCTTCCTAAAGTTTTACAAAGCGGTTCTAATACTTCCCATTGATTTTGATTCTGTGTCTCTGATTATGCAACCAGG
This sequence comes from Erythrolamprus reginae, assembly GCF_031021105.1. Classification (NCBI taxonomy): domain Eukaryota; kingdom Metazoa; phylum Chordata; class Lepidosauria; order Squamata; family Dipsadidae; genus Erythrolamprus; species Erythrolamprus reginae. The sequence goes on along the minus strand of NC_091952.1, from coordinate 3,222,834 downwards.
TGCCATTGGTTTTATTTCTCTGACTCATGACCAGCTGTCTCACCTGTTAAGCCCGGTCAAATCCTTTTAATTGCTATGGGAAAAGATCCTTTCACCTGGAGAGATTTCCACCTGCTTAGTTTCACCTTTGCTGAGCCCCCGGGGAATTTACAGCTTTTTCACCTGAAACTATTTCTGCCCTGACTCACTGCTGTTGTAAAAGGCTGGTTGGGAAAGGAATCTAAAATGAAAAGAATTCCTGGATTGTTGTAAGAGATACAAAAATCACCCAATAACAGACCTTGGGAGGACTTCGGGTCTGTAAAGTTACCTCACACAGAGATAATGTGGTAAAATACGTGAACGGTTTTAACTGAGTTTTCTTCAGATATGCTAGGGCAGGGGTGTCACACTCGATTTCATTGCAGGCCGCATCAGGGTTGTGTTTGACCAGTGTGTGTATGTGTAGACAGGGTGAGTGGCCAGCTCAATGTCCCTTGTCTCGGGGGCTTCCCTTCCTTTTCCTTCCTTCTTCATCCTTCCTTCCTTCCTTTCCTCCTTTCTTTTCTCCCTCCCTCCTCCCATCTCCTTCCTTCCTTCCTTCCATCTGTCCTTCCTTTTTCCTTCCCTGTTCATTCTCCTTCCCTCCATCCCTCCTTTCTTCACTTTCTCCCTCCTCCCATCTCCTTCCCTCGCTCCCTGCTTCCTTCCTTCCATCTGTCCTTCCTTCCCTCCCTTCCTTCTTTTCCTTTCCCTCTTAATAATAATATGGAGAGGGGAGGTATACAAATCCAATAAATATAATAATAATAAATAAATAAATAAATAAATAAATTACATTTGTATGCCGCCCCTCTCTGAAGATTCGGGGCGGCTCACAACAATAATAATAACAGTATACAATGTAACAAATCTAATATTAAAAATTATCTAAAACCCATCATTTAAAAATCATACAACACAAGCATACCATACATAAACTATATAAGCCAGGGGGAGATGTCTCAATTCCCCCATTGCCTGGCGATATAGGTGGGTCTTGAGCAATTTACGAAAGGCAATCATTCTCCTTCCCTCCATCCCTCCTTTCTTTACTTCCTCCCTCCTCCCATCTCCTTCCTTCCCTCCCTCCCTCCTTCCCATCTGTTATTCCTTCTCTCTCTCCCTTCTTTTTTCTTCCCTCTTTATTCTCCTTCTCTCCTTCCTTCCTTCCGTCCCTCCCTTCTTTTTCCTTCCCTCTTCATCCTTCATTCTTTCCTTCCATTTTTCCTTCTTTCTTTCTTTTCTTCCTTCCTTCCTCCTCTCTTCATCTTCATGCCTCCCTGCCTCCCTTCTTTCCTCCCTCCCTCGGGCTGAATCTGGCCTGCGGGCCTCAAGTTTGACACTTCTGTGCTAGACTGTAATTCCCTGTCAATCAAGGTGATTTTCTTGTAATTATGGATATTTGTACACACTATAAATGGAGAATATTTCCTATCCCTTTCAGTATTTGAGCATTTTTGAATATCTGAGATCAAATACTGCAGGAAATTGACTTCTCTGAAACCACAAATGCCCAGAATTTGGGGCGATTAGCAGCCTCTGAAATTGTGCTTATCAGTGAACATATCTGACCATAGCAGTCTTCACAGCCAATTGTCCTGTAATGTTTTGGTCAATGAACAGACTTTATTCTGGGGGTGAAAGGAGGAGGATCAGGGCATGACGTGGCCTTTGTCACGAATCCACTGGGATCTACTCACGTGCAGGGATTTGGTTCAGGCGGCGTCTCTTTCTCTCTTTCTTTCCAGGCTGTGAAGCTCACCAGTTCGCGGACACAGTTACCGTACGAGTATTACTCCTTGCCTTTCTGCCGCCCGGAGAGCATCAAATATAAAGCTGAAAATTTAGGTAACGTCCCGGTCCTTCCTCCCCCTAGCAGAGCATCCCACCTTCTCTATCGTTCGTGTCCCAGCACCTCTGGTTTGGCACTCCTGGAGATTGACACCTCAGTGTATCTGATCTCCAGCATCTCTTAGCAATAGCACTTATATGCCACTTCACAGGGCTTTATTAGCCTTCCCCAAGTGGGGTGGGTGGGTGGGTATGTAGGTAGGTAGATAGATAGATAGATAGATAGATAGATAGATAGATAGATAGATAGATAGATAGATAGATAGATAGATAGATAGATGAGAGAGAGAGATGATAGATAGATGATTGATAGATAGATAAATAAATAAATAGATAGATAGATGTGAGAAACATGGAAAGAGAGAGAAACGTAGATTGCAATAGCACTTAGATTTGTATATCACTTCTCAGTGCTTTACTAAGTGCTTTACTCTCACCTTCTTGTCCTCAGCCACAGTCAGCCTCTTGTCCCCAACAAGTCCTCATTTTACTGACCTCAGAAGGATGGAAGGCTGAGTCTAGTTTGAGCTGTTCAGGGTCAAACTCCAGACTGGGGAGCAGAGTCAGCCTTGAATATTGATTTCTAACCAATGCGCCACCAGATATAGAATAGGTGACCATAGATGATTGGATGGATGGATGGATGGATAGATGATAGATAGATAGATAGATAGATAGATAGATAGATAGATAGATAGATAGATAGATAGATAGATAGATAGATAGATTCAATTTATGAGCCGCCCAACTCCCTATGGATTGTGGGCTGTGAACAACAATAGAAAACAGTACAACATCTTGAATTGTGTCCGGAGACCAATTGAAAACAATTGGAATTAGATTAGATTAATAGGTAGGTAGGTAGGTAGATAGAATTAGATTACATTGATAGATAGATAGATAGAATTAAATTAGATTAATAGATAGATAGATGGATGAGATAGATAGATAGATAGATAGATAGATAGATAGATAGATAGATAGATAGATAGATAGATAGATAGATAGATAGATAGATAGATAGAATAAGATTAGATAGACAGATAGACAGGCAGACATAGAGCAATAGCACTTAGACTTATATCCTGCTTCAAAGTGCTGAGTAGTTTTCTTCTTCCTCCCCTCAACCCCCGCCCTGCCCTGCTCACAGGTGAGGTCCTGAGAGGGGACCGCATTGTCAACACACCTTTCCAGGTTTCCATGAACGTGGAAAAGAAGTGTGAGGTCTTGTGCGATGTCCCAAACAAGCCCGTTGTGTTGACGAAGGAGAAAAGCCAGCTGGTGGTGGAGCGGATCCAGGAGGAATACTACGTTCACCTGTGAGTCCTATTGGCCTCAAAGGAAGCCGGGGGTCTGCTCTGCCTCCAGTGGGAACCGGGGGTGGTCCTTCGGAGAGAAGGGGGGGCAGTGGGGTCTGACCCCCCAGGATTTCTCCCTGCAGCATTGCCGACAACTTGCCGGTGGCCACCAGGTTGGAATTCTACTCGAACCGGGAAGAGGAAGAGAAGAACAAGGAACGAGATCTTCAGTTCGAACATGGCTACCGACTTGGGTTCATGGAGAAGAACAGGGTAAGGGTACCAGGGATCATGGTGGGGGGGGTGGGAGGCATTTATGGATGCCTGGTGGGGATCTTTCGCTCTGTTGGGGCTCCGGCCCTCTGGAATCAACTCCCCCCCCCCCCCGAGATCCACACTGCCTCCACTTTTCTGGCTTTTCGAAAAAAGGGACCTTGGAGGTCTTCTAGTCCAACCCCTGCTTAGGCAGGAAATCCTACACCACTTCAGACAGATGGTTATCCAACATCTTCTTTAAAAACTTCCAGTGTTGGAGTCACTCATGCCCTCATCACCTCGAGGCTCGACTACTGTAACGTTCTCTACATGGGGCTACCTTTGAAAAGTGTTCAGAAACTTCAGATCGTGCAGAATGCAGCTGCGAGAGCTATCATGGGCTTTCCCAAATACGCCCATGTCACACCAACGCTCCGCAGTCTGCATTGGTTGCCGATCAGTTTCCGGTCACAATTCAAAGTGTTGGTTATGACCTATAAAGCCCTTCATGGCATCGGACCAGAATATCTCCGGGACCGCCTTCTGCCGCACGAATCCCAGCGACCGATTAGGTCCCACAGAGTTGGCCTTCTCCGGGTCCCGTCAACTAAACAATGTGGGTTGGCGGGACCCAGGGGAAGAGCCTTCTCTGTGGCGGCCCCGACCCTCTGGAACCAGCTCCCCCCAGAGATTAGAACTGCCCCTACCCTCCTTGCCTTTCATAAACTCCTCAAAGCCCACCTTTGTCGTCAGGCATGGGGGAACTGAGATATCTGCCCTGGGCCTATACAATTTATGTATGATATGCTTGTATGTATGTCTGTTTAATAATGGGTTTTTAAAAATATTTTAAATTGTAAATTATTAGATTTGTCATGAACTATTTTTATTGTGTTGTGAGCCGCCCCGAGTCTACGGAGAGGGGTGGCATACAAATCTAAATAATAATAATAATAATAATAATAATAATAATAATAATAATAATAATAATAATAATAATAATAATTCACAACTTCTGGAGGCAACTTTTGTTCCACTGATTAATTGTTTTACCTGTCAGGAAATTTCTCCTTAGTTCTAAGTGGTTTGTCCACCCGTTGCCTCTTGTTCCACCCTCAGGTGCTTTGGAGAATAGCTTGACTCCCTCTTCTTTGGGGCAGCCCCTGAGATACTGGAAGGCTGCTATCCTGTCTCCCCTGGTCCTTCTTTTCATTCAACTAGCCAGGCCCAGTTCCTGCGACCATTCTTCATATATTTTAGCCTCATCATCTTTGTGGCTCTTCTCTGAACTCTCCTCTAGAGTCTCAGCATACTTTTTGCCTTGTGGCGACCAAAATCGAATTACATTCTTTATTTTAATTATTTTTGAAAATATTTTATTGTTTTTCTTTAAACAAACAAGACGAACAACATTTAACATTTAAAGGAGCTACCATTGCTCCGCTCGTCATAGAAGTCTAACTTGTACAAAAAAAAGATCTAACTATAATCAGATCAGTACAGAAATACAATTTATAATATTCTACGTTCTTATTAAATTTACCACTATATTTCCATTTTTGTATCTTAATTCATATAACTCAAGTGAGTTCTCATATCTATAAAATATCATTTTGATAATATAATTAAACTAGTTAAGATCAATTAATTGAACAAATTTTTAAAAAGCATTTAAAATTACTAAAATTACAAAAATACTCTATAATTATACTATTTTTAATCTATTATTTTATATCTGTTATAACAATATTATTAATTAAAATCACCTATTCAATCTAAAAACCTTATCCTTTTAATTTCTTCATATTCTACCATATATATATATTCAATTTAATAAATTCAAATGATTATAAATTTATTCATATATAATTTTGAAACTTTTTAAAGATTCCACCATTTATACACTTTGTCCCATATTTTGTAAAATTCTGTTTCCGCTTAATTGTTCAAGCATCTTGTCATCATTTATTTATTTATTAAATTTGTATGCCGCCCCTCTCCGCAGACTCGGGGCGGCTCACAACAGTAACAGAAAACAATATATAATACAAATTCAATAATAAGAAAGCTAAAAACCCATAATTTAAAAAACATGCACACAACATACCATACATAAACAGTATAGGCCTGGGGAAGATATTTCAGTTCCCCCATGCCTGACGGCAGAGGTGGGTTTTAAGGAGTTTGCGAAAGGCAAGGAGGGTGGGGGCAGTTCTAATCTCAAGGGGAGCTGGTTCCAGAGGGTCGGGGCCGCCACAGAGAAGGTTCTTCCCCTGGGACCCGCCAAACGACATTGTTTAGTTGACGGGACCCGGAGAAGGCCAACTCTGTGGGACCTAATCGGTCGCTGGGATTCATGCAGCAGAAGGCGGTCCCGGAGATATTCTGGTCCGATGTCATGAAGGGCTTTATAGGTCAAGACCAACACTTTGAATTGTGAACGGAAATTGATCGGCAACCAATGCAGACTGCGGAGTGTTGGTGTAACATTAGGGAAGCCCATGATTGCTCTCGCAGCTGCATTCTGCACGATCTGAAGTTTCCAAACACTTTTCAAAGGTAGCCCCATGTAGAGAGCATTGCAGTAGTCGAATCTCGAGGTGATGAGGGCATGAGTGACTGTGAGCAGTGAGTCCCAATCCAGATAGGGCCGCAACTGGTGCACCAGGCGAACCTGGGCAAATGCCCCCCTCGCCACAGCTGAAAGATGTTTCTCTAATGTGAGCTGTGGATCGAGGAGGACATTCAAGTTGCGGATCCTCTCTTAGGGGGTCAATAATTCCCCCCCCCCCCAAGGGATCATATCTAATTCTGCACATTCTTTATTTTAAATAGTGACATTGAATTGTTAAATTGTCCCGCCGTGAGATGTTCTGGGCTCTAATACGTATCTCTCGTGTTGTCTGTCCCAGTTCTTCCTGCACAACCACCTCTCCTTCATCCTCTACTACCACCGAGAGGAGGTGGAAGAGAACCAGGAGCCCACCTACCGGGTGGTTCGCTTCGAGGTCATCCCGCAGAGCATCGCACTGGCAGGTAAGAGGGCCGCGGCTGTTCTCACTTGGGTCTGAGCTTCCCAGGGGGGGAGATGGTCCTCAGCTTACAAACACAGGTGAGGCCAAAATTTCAGTGGCTAAGCCAGGCAGGTATCAAGTTCATTTTGCCTCCTGTCCTTTCCTGCCAGGTGTTAGAGTTTGCTTATTTATGTGTCTATTTATTTATTTATTTACTTGCATGCTTAGTGTTCTGTCGGGCTCTCTGGTAGAATCCTCCCAAAAATTCACAGGTACAAATTTCAGACACACACACGTTTGAAAATTCAAAACAATGTTCTTTATAACGAAAATTCACTTAAACTAAGCCCTCTTTTGGTATAGCAAAGAACACTCGTCTCCAAACAAACTGGTAATTTGTACAAGTCCCTTATCAGTTCTGTAATATTTAGCTTGCAGCTGTGAGGCAATTCACAGTCCTTTTTTCACAAAGTGAAACACACTTTGCTCTGGTTTAGTTTCAAAGTGGGGAAAAATCAGCACACAAAAGGTCAAAGTCAGTAAAGCAGTCACGAAACACAACAATCAGATAATCCTCCACAATGGCCAAACCCACAGGCTGCTCTTTATAGCAGCCTCACTAATGACCACAGCCCCACCCAACCACAGGTGGCCTCATTTTCTATGATAATAATCTCTCAGTTGTTGCTGCCTATGCATCGCTCTCCGCATGCGTGGCTGTATCATTAACTCTTGTTCTGAATCCAAGGAGGAGCTAGATAATTGATCTCCTTCTGAGCTGTCTGCCACACTCTCCTCCTCCCTGTCACTCATGTCTTCTTGGTCAGAGGAGCCTTCATCAGCAGATTCCACCGGGGGCAAAACAGGCCTGCAGCATGTGGATGTCTCCCCCACATTCACAGTCCTTGGGGCAGGAGCTGGGCCAGAGCTAACCACAACACTTACTTACTTACTTTATTTTATTTATTTATTTATTATTTAGATTTGTATGCCGCCCCTCTCCGAGGACTCCGAGGAGGGGGCGCACAAGCGCTTCTTTATAGAGCGTTGGAAAGACTCCCCTCCCCAAGGAAGCGTTGGTAATCTCCTGGCCCCAGCTCCGTGTCACCTCCCTGCTGGCCGAGACCAACCAGGAGGGACACGGATCCAATAAAAAGGTGACGGAACTCACAGCTCCAATGGCCTTGTCCACTTCATCAGGTGTCACCAGATCAAACTCTTCCCAGACAGGTGGACAAGTACGTGTCCCAGTCACCTTGACTGACTCGTCAGTCGACTGTATTACAATTGGAGTCGAGATCAGCCCGGATCTGAGCGACTTTATCAGCGAAAAACGTGTTAAAATCCTCGGCACTACTCTGCAAGGGCTCCCCAGCTCCCCCCTGGTTAAGAAGGGAGCGGGTCACCCTAAACAGAGCGGCCGGGCGGGATTCCGCTGATGCAATCAAGGCGGCATGGTACGCGCATCTTGCCGCCTTGAGCGCCACTTTGTAAGTCTTAATAAAAGCTCTTACAAGTGTTCGATCGGATTCGGACCTACTCTTCCTCCATCGCTTCTCTAGACGTCTCTTTTGGCGTTTCAACTCCCGGAGCTCCTCATTGAACCATGGGGCTCTACGGGGTCTAGCGCCGCGGAGAGGTCGCAAAGGCGCAATCCGGTCAAGAGCCCCAGCCGCAGCCCTGTTCCAGGCCTCAGCAAGGGACTCCGCCGAACTGTGGACGAGTGCCTCTGGAATAACCCCAAGCGCCGTCTGAAAGCCCTCTGGGTCCATCAGGCGTCTGGGGCGGAACATCTTCATTGGTTCCGCCTCCCTGCGGGGAAGGATTGGAGCCAGGAAGTCAAGCCATAGTAGAAAATGGTCTGACCATGACAAAGGCAACGCTTGTAAACCCCTTAGTCTCGGACCATTACTCAATTGCTTGGAAAGGAATACCATGTCAGGTGCGTGCCCTCCCTCGTGAGTCGGACCCTGTACTACTTGAGTCAGGTCCATGGCTGTCATGGTGGCCATGAACTCCTGTGCCAGCCCAGAGGTTTCGCCGAGTGACGACAGGTTGAAGTCCCCCAGGACAATGAGTCCGGGGAACTCCACCGCCAACCCGGCTACCTCCTCGAGTAGCACAGGCAGGGCTTTTGACACGCAGCTGCCCAATCCCGTAGGACTCAGGGTGGCTTACAACAAGAATAAAAACAATATAAAATGATTAAAATGCATTGGCCTCCTTCCGTCACGAAAGACCATGGTATCACGGTCTGGATTCCCCATGATTAAAATACAACAATTAATAATACTATTAAAAAACCCTTAAATATACAGTAGAGTCTTGATTAGTTGGATAGCCGAAAATTTTGGATAATCCGGAGAGTCTAAGAAAAGCCTTGAAATCACTATGAATTGCAAACGTATTGAAGTTTTATTGCAAGTTTCTACTCCACTGATACAACAACCTTCTTCCTTTTCATTACAATGTTTGGGGCTCTGCACGTCACCTTCCCCATCCCAGCTGCCATGTTTGGGGGCGTGTGTGGGGGCACAGAAGTGCCTACAGCCATGCCTCCAAGCAGTGTCGGATAATCCAGAATGTCGGATGACCGAAGGATGGTTAATCGAGACTCTACTGTACCATTACAGTCATTCATCAAACATCCCAGAATTCCATAGAAAACAGCACTTTGAGACAAGTTGCTCAAAGAACAGTTTTATTGGAGGTATCACATTGGCACAAGCTGGTGAAAACTGACTCTGAAATTTCCCGCAGTTTCTATTTGATTGGAGAAGTGAAAATTCCCTCTTTCCCCAAATAACAATTGTCCAGTCAAGGTGCTTGCTGGTTGCCTGGCTACGGGGGTCTTCCTCTTTCGAGCCACCTGCTGGCATGTCCTTGGTTCCCGCAGGAAACTATTTTGCCTTGGCTAAACACCCCCATCTAGCCATGTCCTCCCCCTCCCTATCCCTTCTTTACACTGTGGCGACCCTGAAGGCTCAAAAATGGGCCCAGGCAAGTTTATTTATTTATTATTTATTAATTGGATTTGTATGCTGCCCCTCTCCGTGAACTCGGGGTGGCTCACAACAAACATAGAATACACAGTAAAACAATTTGATCCAATTAATTACGATTAAAAGACTTTAAAAGATCCTAAAAACTTAAAACATCCAATTTATCATTCACGCAATAGGTCACTCCAACAGGGTTGTTAAATGTTGTTAAAATTAGCTCCAACAGGGTTGTTAAATGAATATGGCGTCGCCACTGACTTCGTTAGTTGGAAGGTCGTATCCAGGGATCACCTGACCCCAGGTTGCTTCAATGGTCATAAGTATGAGTCAGTTGCCGAGCGTCACACTCATAACGGTCATAAGTAGTGATGGGCAAACCCAACGGTGTTCGGGTTCGGCAAGTTCGGACAAACTTCACGCAAAGTTCGGCTGAACCCGAACGGTCCGTGGCGCCAAAGCTCCGCCCATGGAATCCCATCATTTTTTATTTTTACGGATTTTTTATTTTTATTTATTTTTATTTTTACGAAAAAGGACACCGCAGTGGTGCTGCAAGCAAAGGGAGGTCCTTTCATGTAAAAATAAACATTTTTATTTTTCCGTGAAAAGACCGCCCTTTGCTTCAGCGCCGCTGCAGCGTCCTTTTTTGTAAAAAGATTTTTTTTAATTTTTAAGTCAAAAGACCTCCCTTTGAAGGAGCTGGGGAATCCCATGAAGAGATTCCAGGGGCGGAGCTTTGATGTCACGTATACCGGCAGGTTGCTAAGGACGCCAAGGTGATCACTTCCTGGATTGCATGGAATCCAGGAAGTAATCACCTTGGCGTCCTTAGCAACCTGTCGGTATACGTGACGTCAAAGCTCCGCCCCCGGAATCTCTTTGTGGAGGGATTCCCCAGCTCCTTTTGTGCCTCCCTCCCATCCTCCTGACCGGCCGACAGTTCCCCGGTGTTCGCCTTCCTCCGCCGCCACTGGCGCCCAGCTCCTCCTCTTCTCAGCAGATGACAGCCAGGCAGTGGCTTTCGCGGTATTCGGCACGAACGCTGAACCGGAGCACGAAGTTTTTTAAAAATTGGGTTCGGGTCTGTCATGCTGAACACCACAATATTCAGTACGGACCTGAATTGTGCAGGTTCGGTTCGCCCAACACTAGTCATAAGTGTGAAAAACGGCCATGTCATTTTTTTCAGTGCCGTCATAACCTCGAATGATCACTAAACAATTGGTTGTAAATTGAGGACTATCTGAACAATAGACAGAAGTCGTTTCACTTTGTACAGTATGATCTTTCACTATTGTTAAAATCTCTAATCAATGCAATTCAATTCAATTTATTAGATTTGTATGCCGCCCTTCTCCGAAAACTCGGAGTGGCTCACAGAATAAGTATAAAAAACAAAGCATATAGAACAAATCTAATATATTAAAAAGGTACAACTAAAAACCCTATACAGTATTCCCTCGCTTTTCGCGGGGGATGCGTTCCGAGACCGCCTGCGAAAGTTGAATTTCCGCAAAGTAGAGATGCGGAAGTAAATACACTATTTTTGGCTATGAACAGTATCACAAACCTTCCCGTAACACTTTAAACCCCTAAACTGCAATTTCTTATTCCCTTAGCAACCATTTAGATTATTACTCACCATATTTATTTATTAAAGTTCATTAAAAAGAAAAATTATTAAAAGCAGACAAAAGTTTGGCGATGACCTATAACGTCATCGGGTGGGAAAAACCGTGGTATAGGGGGAAAACCCGCAAAGTATTTTTTAATTAATATTTTTGAAAAACCATGGTATAGACTTTTCGCGAAGTTCGAACCCGCAAAAATCGAGGGAACACTGTATAACACTTAGTCAGACAATCCAATCACACCATACATCACATTTATTGGTCAGAGGGGCCATGTCTAATTGCCCCAAGCCTGGCGACGTAGCTGAGTCTTAAGACTCTTGCGGAAGGCGAGGAGGGTGGGGGCAGTACGAATCTCTGGGGGGAGCCGGTTCTAGAGCGCCGGGGCCTGGAGAAGGCCGACTCTGGGGTATCTAACCGGCCGCTGGGATTTATGCGGCAGAAGGCGGTCGCGTAAGTAAAGCAACCATGCAAGGGGCCAGATTATCTCCGGGACCGCCTTCTGCCGCATGAATCCCAGCGACCAGTTAGGTCCCACAGAGTCGGCCTTCTCCGGGTCCCGTCAACTAAACAATGTCATTTGACGGGACCCAGGGGAAGAGCCTTCTCTGTGGCGGCCCCGGCCCTCTGTAACCAATTCCCCCCAGAGATTAGAATAGCCCCCACCCTTCTTGCCTTTCGTAAGCTTCTTAAAACCCACCTCTGCCGTCAGGCTTGGGGGAACTGAGATATTCTTTCCCCCTAGGCTTTTACAATTTATGTATGGTATGTTTGTATGTATGATTGGTTTTAAAATAAGGGTTTTTAGCTGTTTTAGTATTGGATTGTTGCATGTTGTTTTTACCACTGTTGTTAGCCGCCCCGAGTCTACGGAGAGGGGTGGCATACAAATCCAATGAATGAATGAATGAATGAATGAATGAATGAATGAATGAATGAATGAATGAATGAATGAATGAATGAATAAAGGCCCAGTGATGAGGCAGCGTTGCCTGCTGGCCGAGATGCTTTGAGGGAGTCTTGGGTCACCGGCATAGCATTGTTTGGCAAAAGAGAGATTAACGGTCCTGAACCCTCTTCTTTTGGTCCGCAGATATGAAGGTGGACGAGAAGGGCGTTTGTGTCTTGCCCGAAGCTGCCAGCGCCTCCGCTCAAGAAATTGACCCCAATAAGCCCAATGAGCTTTTTTTCACCTATTCTGTGCACTGGGAGGTGAGTACTGGAGCTGAGGGTGGGTGGAGAGCCGGGAGGAGATTTTCATCCTGCCTTTATTACTCTAGAATTAACTCCAGGCAGCAAACAGGGCTAATACTCCTCCTTCCTCCTGTTTTCCTCACAACAACAACCCTGCCAGGTGGGTTGGGCTGAAAAGAGAGTGTGGTTGGCCCAAAGTCACCCAGCCAACTTTCATGCCTTCAACAGGACTAGTACTCACCGTTTCCTGGTGATCGGCCCAAAGTTACCCAGTTTGCTTTCGTGCCTAAGGCAGGACTAGAACTCGGTGTATAACATCATGCATGAGATAGAAAAGATGGATAGAGAAAAATTATCTTCTCTATCACACAATACTAGTCCCTTCCTAAAGCCCACAGGTAAGAAAGTGAGGACAAACAAAGGGAAGTATTTCTTCACCCAGAGGGTCCTTGGTTGATGGAATTCCCTTCCAGAAGAGGTTGGGACAGTTGTCAGCCTGGAGAGCTTCAAGGCAGGATTCGACAGAGTCATGGAGGTTAAGTGTATCATAGGTGGTGATTGAAATGGATGTCCAAGTGCCACCTGGGGTCCCATTTTTTGGGGGTCAAGGGAAAGGGAGGATTTTGCCTTCTCTTTCTGCTCAAGATCCCCGTGGACAATTGGTGGGCCACTGGGTGACACAGAATGCTAAACTCAATGGGCCTTGGCTCCATTCAGCAGGGCTCTTCTTAGGTTCTTATGTCTCCTGCTGATTGGCCCAAAGGCCTAAGGTGGGAGGAGAAATTCAAATATTTTCAGTACTGGCCCAAAGTGCCCAAAGTGGGATTAGAATCTCCTGATTTCCCAGCCAACCCCACACTGGTTGTCTGCTTGAAATGTTTTCTCTTAAGCTGGTCTCTAAAAATGCCCCCCCCCCCCTTCCCAGGCTAAGGCATCCTACTCTTAATTTTGCCCTGGGTCACTCCATTGTTCAAAGGGAGACGTGGTTAGATCTATTTATTGATCAAATTTTAAAATGGCTCGTGTCCTTCTCAGAGCAGCTCTGGATGAATTCTAGAACATAAAAACAGTATATAGTATACCATTTAAAATGAGGCACGGGTGATTAAAATTCATGTTTAAAAGGTCAACCGTTACCTATATTTTGTTTACACCATCCAGAGTCCCTCTGTGAGGGAGGTGACAGGTTCAGTATAGGTATTAGTACCGTTTTGTAAAACCTTAGTAAGGCCACACGCAGAATACTGCATCCAGTTTTGGTCATCACATGACAAAAAAAATGTTGGAATATTGGAAAAAGTGCAGACAAGAGCAACTATGAGGATTAAAGGCATGGAGGCTAAAACATAGGAAGAACGGTTGCAGGAACTGGGCCCGTCTAGTTTAATGAAAAGAAGGACTAAGGGAGACACGATAGCAGCCTTCCAGTATCTCAGGGGTGGCCCCAAAGAAGAGGGGGTTGAGCTATTCTCCAAAGCACCTGAGGACAGGTCAAGAAACAATGGGTGGAAGCTAAACAAGGAGAGAAGTAATTTAGAACTAAGGAGAAATTCCCTGACAGTGAGAACAATTAATCAGTGGAACAACTTGCTTCCAGAAGTTGTGAATGCTCCAACACTGGAAGTTTTTAAGATGTTGGATAACCTTCTGTCTGAAGTAGTGTAGGGTTTTCTGCCTAAGCAGGGGGTTGGACTAGAAGACCTTCAAGATCCCTTCCAACTCTGTTGTTGTTGTCGTTATTGTTATTAACATTGTCTGGCAAAACACGAGCCTACTTGGCCCACCAGAAGTTGGGAAACAGGCCGTTTCCGGCCTTCAGAAGGCCTCTGGGGAGTAAGGGAAGCTGTTTTTGCCCTCCCCAGGCATTAAATTATGGGTGTGGGCACTCACGCATGCCCGCTCTTTCAGCACCCAAGGAAAAAAAGGTTCACCATCACTGGTCTAGGTTCTGCTGCTTGAACATGGGGTTGGACTAGATGACCTCGAGTGTCCCTTCCAGGTCCGTTCTGATTCAGAAATGTGGACAAATAAGAAAACAAACTTGCCTGAATCCCATGCAGTTTAAGGGCTGGCTGGATGCTGCCAAAGAGCTTTGAGGGCAATTGTTAAGGCAGACGTCCCTGAATCGGGAAAGGCTGCTAGCCCAGCCATTAGCCGAGCCGCTTCCCATCCATCTCTTCCTTCCTTCCTTCCCCTCCTTCTTCCTTCCGCAGGAGAGTGACATCAAGTGGGCTTCCCGGTGGGATACCTACCTCACCATGAGTGATGTGCAGATCCATTGGTTTTCCATTGTGAACTCCGTGGTGGTGGTTTTCTTCCTTTCAGGTGAGGAGAAGCACTTTGATTTGAACTGGGTGACTTTTATTTGGCCAAGGGGATTTGTTTATTATTTATTTATTAATTGGACTTACATGCGCCCTTCTCCGAAGACTCACAGCATATAAAAACAACACAACAAACCATTCTAAAGCCCAATTATAAAACTGTTCTAAAAACCCAAGTCGTAAAACTATAACCACACTCACATAATTTGTCTCTGGTAAAAGAAGCACGCCATAAACTTGCAGAACAGCCGAGGGAATCATATTATTTAAATCATAAACTAAGGGCATTGATGAATTCGACATCAGTCAATTTCAGAAGGCAGCTTTACTCAGAACTGCTGACAGACGAGACCTTTTAACGCCATCAAATGTCCACATTTGTCTCTCCCAGGTCCTCAGGAAGGACTCGTTAGGTATTCCTGTGTCATCATGGTGGTAGTCATTAACCTAAGGAACTCACTGCTACAAGATACAAGCTCCCTTCCTCCTGGTCAGCCAAATCCACTACAAACATTTTGGCTTACCAGGTGATAAATCATAATACCAATAAAGGGTGGATTAAAAGGGTAATAAAACTCCTTGCATATGGGCAATGCGGCTGGAAGACGCCGGCCAAATTTCTGAATCCCCCTAGCCTTTTTTTAAAAATAAGAACATATTTTTGTATTTTGACACTTCTCTTTGTTTATTTGTTTGTTAAATTTATTTAAACCTCTAAAACTCCCCAGGCGAATTGACAAGATATGACAAGGTATGAACTGATACAATTTACAATTAAACCAATTAACAATTTAGAGCAAAGAACAATAACTGAGTTGAGGTACAACACAATGATTGTCATAGGGGTCAAATAAGCATTGAGGAAACAATATTAATAAAAATCTTGAGGATACAAGCAACAAGTTACAGTCATAAGTGGGAGGAAAAGGGTGATCGGAATGGTGAGAAAAACCTAGTAGTAATAGTAGTGCAGATTTAGTAAAATGTCTGACAGTCTTGAGGGGATTATTTGTTTAGCAGAGTGATGGCATTCAGGGAAAAACTGTCCTTGTGTCTAGTTGTCTTGGTGTGCAGGGCTCTGTAGTGACGTTTTGAAGGTAGGAGTTGAAACAGTTTGTGTCCAGGATGCGAGGGGTCAGTCAGTATTTCCACAGCCCTCTTTTTGACTTGTGCACAGTGAAGGGATACCAAAATTTTTACTACCACACTGGGGTTGTGGCTTATGCAAATTGAGCTGGGGTGGCACAGCAGGTAGAGTCCTGTACTGCAGGCCACTGAAGCTGACTGTAGATCTGTAGGTCAGTGGTTCAAATCTCATCACTCAGCCTTCCATCCTTCCGAGGTGGGTAAAATGAGGACCCGGATTGTGGGGGCAATAGGCTGGCTCTGTTCAAAAGGGCTATTGCTAATATGTTGTAAGCTGAATTGACTGAGTCTAAGGAGAAGGGCAGCATAAAAATCGAATAAATAAAAATAAATAAAAATCGAATAAATAAAAATAAATAAAAATCGAATAAATAAAAATCGAATAAATAAAAATAAATAAAAATCGAATAAATAAAAATCGAATAAATAAAAATAAATAAAAATCGAATAAATAAAAATAAATAAAAATCGAATAAATAAAAATAAATAAAAATCAAATAAATAAAAATAAATAAAAATCGAATAAATAAAAATAAATAAAAATAAATAAAAATCGAATAAATAAAAATCGAATAAATAAATTGGGTGTTCTGGGATGGAGCTCCATTTTCGCCCACCCCTACTTGTGCAGTCTATGGCAGGCAGGTGGGCAGCCATGGTCTTTTCCTGCCGCGCGCATGCCTCTGAGCCTACCCGAGACCCGATACGGATGTGGACCAGTCCGGCCTCTGACCTCGGTTTCTCTTTTTTCTCAGGCATTCTCAGCATGATCATCATCCGGACTCTCCGAAAAGACATCGCCAACTACAACAAGGAAGACGACATTGTACGTTGGTGCTCCGGCAAGAATGGGGGTCCTTCCTGGGGTTCTGAAAGTGCTTTGCAGGGTGCTGGGGGTGGAGTGGAACTCCGGAGAACTGGCGTCTCTCGAATTCAAGACCATCTCCCGGAGGCAGCGGTAGAAGGATTTTCCTGCTTCCTGGCTTTGGTTTTTCCAGCCAGCTAAAGATAGAAAGAGTTTCTATCTTGTAGCAGCGAGTTCCTTAGGTTAATGACTACATTATGGAATACGGGAGGGAGGGAGGAAGAGAAGAGAAAGAGAACGATAAAAGAGAAAAACAGTAAGAAAGAGAGAGAAAGAAAAAAGAGAAAAGAATAGAGAAAGTGGGAAAGAGAAAGGAAGTGGTTTTAGTCTTGTAAGCTGCCCTGAGTCTGTCAGGAGAAGGGGGCCTATACATTTAGATAGATTAGATAGATTAGATAGACAGACAGACAGACAGACAGAAATAGAGAGGTAATAGATGATGGATGGAGATAGATAGATAGATTTATGGCACTGACGGTTGTAAATACTAGTCAGTTACCACAAGTGTGAAAAATGGTCGTAAGACCCTCTTTTTTCAGTACTGTTTCTAACTTTGAACTGTCACTGAGTACTTCAGGGGTGGGGGGGGTGTCTGTTGGACTTTCCGTGGTCACTATACAAGTGGTTGTAAGTCAAGGACTGCATGCCTTAGGTTTCTACAGATGAACAGAGTCGGAAGGTACTCAGTAAGGTCATCTAGTCCATCCACCACCCGAGTTTCGAATCCAGTTTTCGGGAGTGTCTACAAAACATCCCTGTTTCTTGCAAGAAAGGTGGCAGACAGGCTTAACTGCCACAAGTGTGTGTGTATTTGTGTGTGGGTGTGTATGTGTATGTGTCAAAAGGGGAAGATTTGTGGCGGGCTGCTGTCTCATTGTGTGGCACTTTTCCCCCACCCCCGCAGGAGGACACCATGGAGGAGTCAGGGTGGAAACTGGTCCACGGGGACGTCTTCCGGCCGCCGCAGTATCCCATGATCCTCAGCTCCCTCCTGGGCTCCGGCATCCAGCTCTTTTGCATGATCCTGATCGTCATTTGTGAGTACGGCCTGGCGGGCGCCTGCGTTTGCCCATGTGGGAAGCCAAGACGGGGATTCAGAACCCCTGGGCAGGTCAGGGCTTCATTCACAGCCTCTCTCCCGGTGGCACAAAATGCCCTGCCCGACTCCCCCTCCTCCTCTTCCTTTTCCTCCTCCTCCTCCTCCTTGATTGTTGGGGGCAAATATACTGTTTGTGTAAACCACTTAGAGAGGGCTGTAAAAGTACTGTGAAGCGGTATATAAGTCTAAAGGCTAAATGCTTTCTTTCTTTCTTTTCTTCCTCCCTCCCTCCTTCCCACCTTCTTCCTTCCTCCCTCCCTCCCTCCCTCCTTCCCACCTTCTTTCTTCCTTCCTTACTTCCTACCTTACTTCCTTCCTAACTTCCTCCCTCTCTCCCTCTCTTCCTTCCTTCCTGTGTAAAAGGAGGGCCCAGATTGTTGGGGGGCCAGAGGCTGATTCTGTAAACTACTTAGAGAGGGCTGTAAAAGCGCTATGAAGCGGTATATAAGTCTAAATGCTACTGCTCTTCCTCCCTCCCTCCCTCCCTCCCTCCCTCTCTCAAATGAGGACCCAGGTTTTTGGGGGCAAGAGGCTGATTCTGTAAAACCCTTAGAAAGGGCTGTAAAAGGACCATGAAGCGGTATATAAGTGCTATTGCTATAGTTTGTGGGCAGGATCAAAATCACTGGAACAGATTCTGGCCTGCCAGTGGCTTCAGGCAACCCCAAGGACCGCCGTCCCTTTTGCTTTGCAGTTGTGGCCATGCTGGGCATGCTGTCTCCCTCCAGCCGGGGTTCTCTGATGACCACCGCCTGTTTCCTCTTCATGTTCATGGGGTGAGTGGGTCGTTGCCTGGCACCTCTTTCTTTTGGGATGGTGGTGGGGGTGGGATTTCTGGAAAGGGGCGGGAGGTAAACCTGCTATCTTTTTCCCCCCCCGCCCGGTGCACCAGGGTCTTTGGGGGCTTCTCGGCCGGCCGCCTGTACCGCACACTCAAAGGCCATCGGTGGAAGAAAGGCGCTTTCTGTGTAAGTGGAGCTGCTGCCTCTGGGTGGACAGGGGGTGGGACAACAAGGTGGTGGCTCTAACTGGGTTTGGACAGGGAGAGGAAATCGCTTTGGGGGAAAGCTGGTGGCAAGTGATGGCAGGTTAAGGTTATTTCAACTGAAACAGGAATAATTTCCTAATATGATTTGACCACTTCATCCGTAATGAATGTATTTTTTATACACACGGAGAGCGTCTGCACCAAGGACAAATTCCTTGGGTGTCCAATCACACTTGGCCAATAAAGAATTCTATTCTATTCTATTCCTTATTCTATTCTATATTCTATTTGATATATTATTTTCTCTATTCTTCTATTTTATTTTTCTATATTCTATACATTCTATTCTATATTCTATTCTATTCTTCAATATTCTATACATTCTATTCTATATTCTTCTATTCTTCTGCATTCTATATTCTATTCTATATTCTATATATTCTATTCTATATTCAATATTCTCTGGTATTCTATTTCTATTCTGTTCTAATCTATTCTATTCGTCTCTTTTATTCTGCATTCTATTCTAATTATTTCCTACTCCATTCTATAGTCTATTTATTCTGTTTATTCTGTCTATATACAGTGATACCTTGTCTTACAAACTTAATTGGTTCCGGGACGAGGTTCTTAAGGTGAAAAGTGTGTAAGACGAAACAATGTTTCCCATAGGAATCAATGGAAAAGCGATTAATGTGTGCAAGCCCAAAATTCACCCCTTTTGCCAGCCGACGCGCCCGTTTTTGCACTGCTGGGATTCCCCTGAGGCTCCCCTCCATGGGAAACCCCACTTCCAGACTTCTGTGTTTTTGTGATGCTGCAGGGGAATCCCAGCAGAGGAATCCCAGCATCGCAAAAACGAGTGCTTCATTGGCAATGGAAGTCCGGAGGTGGTGTTTCCCAGCGAAGGGAGCCTCAGTGAAATCGTAGCATCACAAAAACACCAAAGTCCTCGAAACCCCACCTCCGGACCTCTGTGTTTTTGTGATGCTATGATTTCGCTGAGGCTCCCCTTGCTGGGAAACCCCACCTCCGCTCTTCCGTTGCCAGTGAAGCACCCGTTTTTGCACTGCTGGATTCCCCTGCTGGGATTTTCCTGCAGCATCACAAAACACGGAAGTCCGGAGGTGGGGTTTCCCATGGAAGGGAGCCTCAAGGGAATCCCAGCAGCGCAAAAACGGGTGCTTTGCTGGCAATGGAAGTCTGTAGGCGGGGCATCCCAGCGGCGGCGGTGGGTTTGTAAGGTGAAAATAGTTTGTAAGAAGAGGCAAAAAAGTCTTAAACCCCGGGTTTGTATCTCGAAAAGTTTGTATGATGAGGCGTTTGTAAGACGAGGTATCACTGTATTCTATTCTATATTCTATATGTTCTATTTAATTTCTATTCTATTCTAATCTGTTCTATTCAAATTCTTCTATTCTAATTATTTCCTATTCTATATATTCTATTCTATATTCTGTTCTATATTATTATATTCTATTCCACTCCACTCTACTCTATTCCAGTAGAAAAGAGTATTTTAGGGCTTCAAGTGTGCTCTCTGAGCTGCGTTGTTTTCTTGCAGATGTTTCATGACCCAACTAGGAAACCACCATCAGTGCTGGAAGAGAATGATGTGGTGATGGAGATGGAGGAGGCCTTGTGGGGTCTTCTCCAGATTCCCTTAACACTCTTTGTGACCCATTTAACAACTGTGGTGATTTGCTTAAAAACTCTGTGGCAAGAAAGATTGTAACAAACGTCTTGCTTAACAACAGAAATCTGGGGTTCAGTTGAGGTTGCAAGCCGAGGACTCCCTGTATTTGGAGGAAGAAGAACCGGAGCCCTTTATAGCTGCCTGGTTCAGAAACGGGGGTAGCCCCAGAGGGTGTCGGCAGATGGAGCCCACCTAACCTAGTTTATTCTTTTCCCTTGCAGACGGCCATGCTGTATCCTGGGGTCGTCTTTGGGATCTGCTTTGTCCTGAATTGTTTCATCTGGGGCAAACACTCCTCGGGAGCGGTAGGTCTCTCGCAGCTACCCCCTGTGGGGTTTACTCCTCTGAAGGGTTTGGGTCTGACAGAGAAATCTCAAGAGGGCTTCATCAAAAGGCAACTGGACTTTGTTTTTCCTTGAGAACATTTCGCTTCTCATCCAAGAAGCTTCATCAGTTCTGACAGGATGGATCGTATTTCTTTGCGGCCATCGGGTCATTTGCACAAGCCCATGTTAGATGCCAGAGTGAGGAGAACTATGTCCAGACAAGAATATCTGAAAAGAATGAGGTCTTGGCGTTAGTAGCTCTAGGGAACATTTGGTCACGCCTCGTCACTATATAAGGGACAGTCTTGGGCAGTGATGGTGAACCTTTTTTCCCTCGGGTGCTGAAAGAGCGTGCATGAGAATTATCGCACCTGTGCAAATGCCCACACCTATAATTTAATGCCTGGGAGGGCAAAAATTGAGCTGCAACGACTCTGGCATAAGCCAGTGAAAGTGATCCCAGTGGTCCTTGTCATGGTGGGTGCAGTGCCAAAGGATCTCAGCGGACATTTGAAAACCATTGGAATTGACAAAATCTCCATCTGTTAATTGCAAAAGGCCGCTTTACTGAGATCGGCACACATAATTTGTCGGTACATCACACAGTCTTAGGTGTTTGGGAAGCGCTCGACTGATGATGAAATACAAAATCCAGCATAGTGATCTCATTTGCTGTGTTGTATTGGTGATGATGATGATAATAATAATAATAATAATAATAATAATAATAATAATAATAATAATAATAATAAAGTGGTCCCAGTGGTACTTGGCACGCTGGGCGCAGGGCCAAAGGATCTCAGCGGACATTTGAAAACCATTGGAATTGACAAAATCTCCATCTGTCAATTGCAAAAGGCCGCTTTACTGGGATCCGCAAACATAATTTGCTGCTACATCACGCAGTCCTAGGTGCTTGGGAAGCGCCTGACTGGTGATGAAATACGAAATCCAGCATAGTGATCTGTGTTGTACTGACATAATAATAATAATAATAATAATAATAATAATAATAATAATAATAATAATAATAATAATAATAATAATAATATACATCCTAGGATAAAATACAGGAAATAGTATAAGGGCAGACTAGATGGACCATGAGGTCTTTTTCTGCCGTCAATCTTTTATGTTTCTATAAATCTCTGCTCCTGACATGTTTCTTAGAGTTTAACAAACTTACAGTCCCAAGGAACTCCGCTGCTCATGAAACAGGCAGGAATAAAAGTCTATGGAAACAGAAAAATCTCTCAGCTTCAAGGCACCATCGTCTATGACTAGGGATATTGTTTGCCACACCTCTTCTCTCATCAGCCTGTCCTTATATACTCACAAGGTGTGGCCAAATGTCCCATAGCTGTATTAACGCCAAGAACCTCTTCTTGTGAGATACTCATTTCTCGATCTCATCCTCCTTACCCTTGTGTCTAACACGGGGTCCTCCTCTTCTGATTCCCCATAATCCTCTGGGTCAGACAATACCATAATTGGAAGTTCTACAGTCTCGGGTGGTTCCCCAGTCTCCAACCCCTTCACTCTCACTCTCAGACTCGAGTGACAAGACCACTGGCCTGTGATGCCAGTACTCCTCCGTCTCCTCAAAATCCATGAGCAGTTGAGTCGGACATGGGCCACTCACAACACTAGCAGTGTTGGGAGGGGGAGGTACAATGAGGGAGGGGTTTGCTCCCTGTAGCTTGCTGGGGAGACTTTAACAGATTTTTAACAGGTTAACAACCCCCCCGCCCAAGCAGGCAGACCCACATCTGCCTCTTATTATTATTATTATTATTATTATTATTATTATTATTATTATTATTATTATTTATTGGATTTGTATGCCGCCCCTCTCCGCAGACTCGGGGCGGCTAACAACAATGATTTAAAAACAACATGTAACAATCCAATTAATAAAACAACTAAAAACCCTTATAGTGAAACCAAACATACACACAAACATACCATGCATAACTTGTAATGGCCTAGGGGGAAGGAATATCCTAACTCCCCCATGCCTTGCGCTAAAGGTGGGTCTTGAGTAATTTGCAAAAGACAAGGAGGGTGGGGGCCGTTCTAATCTCTGGGGGGGGTTGATTCCAGAGGGCCGGGGCTGCCACAGAGAAGGCTCTTCCCCTGGGGCCCGCCAAACAACATTGTTTGGTCGACGGGACCCGGAGAAGGCCAACTCTGTGGGACCTTATCGGCCGCTGGGATTTGTGCGGTAGAAGGCGGTTCCGGATGTATTCTGGCCCAATGCCATGTAGGGCTTTAAAGGTCATTACCAACACTTTGAATTGTGACCGGAAACCGATCAGCAGCCAATGCAAGCCACGGAGTGTTGTAGAAACTCTACCTAGGACCGAACTCGCCACCTCCTGATTGTGAGGCAAGAGCTCCTCCCCTTCTAGGCCACGGCGCTCACCTTGCGTGGCTGCTGTCTTGAGGCTCGGCGTCTCGTTTCCCAGGTCCCGTTTCCCACCATGCTGGCGCTGCTCTGCATGTGGTTCGGCATCTCCCTGCCGTTGGTCTACCTGGGCTACTACTTCGGCTTTCGCAAGCAGCCCTACGACAATCCCGTCCGGACCAATCAGATCCCAAGGCAGATCCCGGAACAGCGGTGGTACATGAACCGCTTCGTTGGGTGAGTCTTCCGGGCTGGCTTCCTTGCAGTTTTCGGGACAGGGACTAGAATTGCTGTCATGACAGAGCCAACTTGGGATAGGGGTGCAGAGGACGGCCTAAGAGCCAGGAAGCTGTGTGCGCCAGGTGACTTTGAGCCAATCACCAGGGTTCTAGTTCCGTTAGGGAAAACAAGTAGGATGCTTGGCTGCATAGCTAGAGGTATAACAAGCAGGAAGAGGGAGATTATGATCCCGCTATATAGAGCGCTGATGACACCACATTTGGAAGACTGTGTTCAGTTCTGGAGACCTCACCTAAAAAAGATATTGACAAAATTGAACAGGTCCAAAGACGGGCTACAAGAATGGTGGAAGGTCTTAAGCGTAAAACGTATCAGGAAAGACTTAATGAACTCAACCTGTATAGTCTGGAGGACAGAAGGAAAAGGGGGGACGTGATCAAAACATTTAAATATGTCAAAGGGTTAAATAAGGTCCAGGAGGGAAGTGTTTTTAATAGGAAAGTGAACACAAGAACAAGGGGACACAATCTGAAGTTAGTTGGGGGAAAGATCAAAAGCAACGTGAGAAAATATTATTTGACTGAAAGAGTAGTAGATCCTTGGAACAAACTTCCAGCAGACGTGGTAGATAAATCCACAGTAACTGAATTTAAACCTGCCTGGGATAAACATAGATCCATCCTAAGATAAAATACAGGAAATAGTATAAGGGCAGACTAGATGGACCAGGAGGTCTTTTTCTGCCGTCAGACTTCTATGTTTCTATGTTTCCAGCTTAGGCATGAAAAATGGTTGGGTGACTTTGTGCCAATCACCAGGAGGCAGTGAGTTCTAGTTCTACTTTAGCAATAAAAGCCGGCTGGATGATTGGGCCAGTTACCAGGAGATAGGGAGTTCTAGTCCTGCTGTCGTCTTGAAAGCTGTCTGAGTGACTTTGATTCAATCTCTCTCTCTCAGCCCAGCCCACCTCACAGGGTTGTGGGGAAAACAAGAAGAGGAGGCATATAAGATATGGTTGCCGCCTTGACTTATACGTGAAAAAGCAGAATAAAAATCTTAAGAATTATAACAATAGCAAAGAATTCAGCAGAGTGGAAAGGATTGCTTTTATGTCTTGATTCTACCCAGCTGGGTGCTGAGTTCAAGAAAGCGGCCTGCATTTAAAAAAAATTATAGGATAAATAAAATAACGGTTTACCCCGTTGAGGGATCTGTTTGAACAAGATCCCCTGCTTCCATAATGACTCTTTCTCCTCCTTTTCTCACAGGATCCTTATGGCTGGAATTCTGCCTTTCGGAGCTATGTTCATTGAACTTTTCTTCATTTTCAGCGTAAGTCCGGAGGGCCTCCAATCTACTCCCTTCCAGTTCCCTCAGCTGCTTTGCACCATTAAATACAAAACATTAATTGAAGGTCTTCACACTTGGAAACTTTAAGACTTGTGGACTTCAGCTCCCAGAAATCTCCAGCCAGCATAGCTGGGAGAGTTAGAAATGCACAAGTCTTAAAGTTGCCAAGGTTGGAGACCCCTGGTCTAGTCTAAAGACTAGGGGTGACCTGATCGCTCCAATATGAGGAGCTGCCACAAAGAAGATTATTATTTTATTATTTATTAGATTTGTATGCCGCCCCTCTCCACAGACTCGGGGTGGCTCTCAAACTCAAGAGTTCTCAAACTCTTTGCTGTTGTCATATACATGGATACATCCGAACTAGACTTGTGGTGTTTCTCAATCACTTAAATATGAGCCAGTTGTGTGCAGCAGCTGCCAAAAAAGCCAACACAATTCTAGGCTGCATTAACAGAGGGAGAGAATCAAGATGAAGTGTTAATCCCAGTTTAAAAGGCCACACTTGGAATCCTGCATTCAGTTTGGGTCACCATGATGCAAAAAGGATGTTGAGACTCTAGAAAAAGTGCAGAGAAGAGCAACCAAGAGGATTAGGGGACTGAGGGTAGAACAAGAAGCAATGGGTGGAAACTAAACCAGGGGAGAGCCATCCTAGAAATAAAGGAGAAATTTCCTGACAGTGAGAACAATTAATCAGTGGAACAGTTTGCCACCAAATGTTGTGGATGCTCCCAACACTGGGGGCTTTTAAGAAGAGACAGGACAGACATTTGCCTGAAATGACATTGGCCTTCCTGCCTGTTGTGTCTGGTCCCCATCCTGCTCAGCTGATCACGGATTTCAAAGATCGAGAGACGGATGCGTATTGCTACCCTAGACCAGTGTTTTTCAACCAGTGTGCCGTGAGACCTGGTCAGGTGTGCCGCGAAGCTCAGAGAGAAAGAAAGAAAGAGAGAGAGAAAGAAAGAAAGAAAGAAAGAGAAAGAGCGAGCGAGAGAGAAAGAGAACAAGAAAAAGAAAGAAAGAGAGAGCAAGAGAGAGAAAGAGAGAGGGAGGAAAGGAGAGAGAGAGAAAGACAGAGGTAGGGAGGGAGAAAGAGCAAAAAAGGAAGGAAGGAAGAGAAAGAAAGAGAGATGGAGAGAAAGAAAGATGAAGGGAGAGAAAGAGGGAGAGAGAGAGAAATAGAGCGAAAGGGAGGAAGAGAGAGAATTTTTTGTGCACTTTTTTTAGCAGCCCCCCCCCCCCCGTTCAATGTGCCCCAGGGTTTCGTAAATGTAAAAAATGTGCTGCAGCTCAAGAAAGGTTGAAAATCACTGCCCTAGACCAGTGTTCTTGGCCCCTGAGCCTGAGAGTGAAGAGGATGAGAAATTAGAGAGGGAAAGCCAACCAGAGACTGAGATACCCCCAGAGGTGTTATCGAGGGGATGAGGACGAACCATTTATAGACACAAGAGTGCGCAGAATTATGTCCAGACAGGATTATTTGAGAAGGAAGAGGCTTGGGTGTGAATAGCCCTATGAAACACTTGGCCATGGCTTGTCACTATATAAAGGAGAGTCTCATGAGAAATCAGTGTGACGGACAATGTTCCAACAATGGCCGAGTGTGAGCTCCGGAGTTTAAAGAGCACTTTAAACTCCGTCTTCGGAGAGGGGCGGCATACAAATCTAAGTAATAAATAAAATAAATAAATAAATAAACTTTTGCCTCAAGACAGCTTTTAAATCATGCCGTCTGCTTCTTTGGAGAGGCTACGGGAATGTATGAGTTTGGTTGATTGGCAGAATCACTTCAAGGAGATTTTTCTAATGGGCTTTTGGATTCTGGCCCGAGACTGTTCTTATCTGAGAGTCCTTAGTCTGGGGACACTGTCAGAATGGACTAAAATATTTCTTTGACTATTAACCATTTTATACCTTGATGTTTTTAAGCAATATATCTCAATACTGTACTGCCTGTTGGGTGTCTATTTTAATTCCTGTTGGTGTCTCGTCTAAACAGAACAGAAACTAAGCAAGGAGAGATCCACCCTAGAAATAAGGAGAAATATTGTGACAGTTAGAATGATTAAGCAGGGGAACAGCTTGCCACCAGAAGTATCGGTACATCAACACTGGAAGCTTTTAAGAAGAGACAGGAGAGCCACTTGTCAGAAATAGGATTGGGCTTCCTGCCTAAGCAGGGGGTTGAATTAGAAGACCTCCAAGGTCCCTCCCAACTCTCCTATCCTGTTCCACAGGGCAGGGGCCAGAGCAGAAAAGACCTTGGCCAGCTGGGACCTCAGCAGGCTCCTCCTCTTCCCAGAGTGGGGCAAGCCAGTCCTATTGGAGTTGTGTGTGTGTGTGTGTGTGAGAGAGAGAGAGAGAGAGAGAGAGAGATGGTTCCTCAGGTAGCCCAGTTCCATGCCACGTAGGGCTTTCAAGGTGATAAACAAGACTTTGAAGGTCTTGTGTGTCTTTCTTCGAATCCAGGCCATCTGGGAGAATCAATTCTACTACCTCTTTGGCTTCTTATTCCTGGTATTTATCATCCTGGTAGTCTCATGTTCCCAGATCAGCATCGTCATGGTATACTTCCAGCTCTGCGCCGAGGTAAGGGGGAGAAGGGGCAAAATGGGGGGGGGGGGGGGGCAGGACTGGGGAACCCGGGTCGAGCCAGACCCAGAATCCCGGACCTCTGAGATGCAGTGATGGTTCTGTATTTTGCAGAGGGGGGTATGTCTGTGTAAAGTTTCATTTTAATGTATGCTGATTTAATGTATTTATTCATTTATTATCATTTATTAATTAAATTTGTATGCCGCCCACTCCCAAAGAACTCTGGGCTGCTTACAGTAATCAAATAGTATAAAAAACCAATTTAATACCACATGAATGAAGTCATACCATGTCATACACACCATGTCATGGCTTGTGGGTTTTTTTTGGGGGGGGGGGGTAGAAAAATGTTTTTTATTTTTATTTTACACATATCCAAACAAATATCAATGCATATATACCTTACAAACAATATCGTAATCCATATTCCCCATTTCTTTATCCATATTTACACCTTTTTCTTATTAATGGATCAATGGTCTGCATTTAAATCTCATTTTCTCCCTTCCCTGATGGCTCTCCATCTCTCCCATCTCTCTTCCTTTCCCTCTCTCCAACCTTCCTTCCTCCTCTCACCTCTCCCCCTTTTAACCTTCTCCGAAACACTACTACTTCCTCCCTCTCATTCTTTTCTTGAGTGATTTCTACTTGGAGGGAGGGAGGGAGGGACGGAATAGCAATAGCACGTGAACATGTATTGCTTTACAGCCCTCTCTAAACGGTTTGCAAAATGTAAGCATATAGCCCCCAACAATCTGGGTCATCATTTTATGAGGGAGGGAGGAAGGAAGGAAGGAAAGAAGGAAGGAAGGAAGTGCTTTAGAGCCCTCACTAAGCGGTTTGCAAAGTCAACCAACAATCTGGGTCCTTCTTTTATCCACCTCAGAACAACAGAAGGCTGAGTCAAGCATTAAGCCGGTCAGGATCGAACTGTTGGCAGTAGGCAGAGTTAGCCTGCAATACTGCAAAGGAAGGAAGGAATAACAATAGCAATAGCCCTTAGACTTATATACCACTTCGTAGTGCTTTTCTGGCCCTTGCTAAGCGATTTACAGAACCAGCCTTTTGCCCTCAACAATCTGAGTCCTCATTTGACCCGGGAAGGAGGGAAGGAAGGGAGGGGAGGGAAGGAAGGGCAATAATATTTAGACTTCTATACTGCTTCCTGGTCCTTTTACAGCCCTCTCCAAGCAGTTTACAGAATCAGCCTCTTGCCCCCAACATTCTGGGTCCTCATTTGACCCACCTCCGAAGGACGGAAGGCTGAGTCAACCTTGAGCCTGGTGAGATTTGAACTGCCAAATTGCAGGCAGCTGGCAGGCAGCAGAATTAGCTTGCAGTACTGCACTCTAACCACTGTGCCACTTTATCTATTGACTTTGGTTGTCGGAAGCCATCTTAGGTGGGTCCCAGACGGTGATGGCATGAATCTGGGACGCTGCAACCCTCGATAAAGACATACCAGTTGCCACGTGCCTGAATTGGGGTCATGTGATCCATGGGCTCGCTGCAGTGGTCGTAACCACGAGGACAGTTTGCAAGTCCTTTTTCAATAACCTTCGTAAATTCGGTCACTTACGTAAATGGTTGTAACTCGAGAACTACCTGTAATCCAAGGTGGTTTTGGTTATTTTGGCAGGATTACCGGTGGTGGTGGAGAACCTTCCTGGTGTCCGGAGGGTCTGCCTTCTATGTGCTCATCTACGCAATCTTCTACTTCGTGAATAAGGTATCTTTGGTTCTGCGGCATTACATTCTTCTGTTAGGTTACCATTATCTCATGTTATTTTATGTGACAGGACAGAATAGAAGAAAACAGAATAGCATAGCATTAGCATGGAATAGAATAGAATAGAATTCTTTATTGGCCAAGTATGATTGGTGACACAAGGAATTTGTCTTTGGTGCAGATGCTCTCAATGTACATAAAAGAAAAGATCCATTTGTCAAGAATCATGAGGTGGGAGGTCTTAAGCATAAAACGTATCAGGAAAGACTTCATGAACTCAGTCTGTATCGTCTGAAGGAAAAGGGGGGACATGATTGAAACAGGGTTAAATAAGGTTCCGGAGGGAAATGTTTTTAATAGGAAAGTGAATCCAAGGACAAGAGGGCACAATCTGAGGTTAGTTGGGGGAAAGATCAGAAGCAACGTGATAAAATATAATTTGACTGAAAGAGTCGTAGATGCTTGGAACAAACGTCCAGCAAACATGGTAGATAAATCCACAGTAACTGAATTTAAACATGCCTGGGATAAACATAGATCCATCCTAAGATAAAATACAGGAAATAGTATAAGGGCAAACTAGATGGACCAGGAGGTCTTTTTCTGCCATCAGTCTTCTATGTTTCTTTCTTTTTTTTACTTATTTGACCCCTATGGCAATCCTTAAGCATTGTACCTCATAGAAACATAGAAGACATAGCAGAAAAAGACCTCCTGGTCCATCTAGTCTGCCCTTATACTATTTCCTGTATTTTATCTTAGGATGGATCTATGTTTATCCCAGGCATGTTTCAATTCATTTCCTGTGGATTTACCTACTACGTCTTGTGGAAGTTTGTTCCAAGCATCTACTAAGATTGTTAGGGCTCGTTTAAGCTCTATTTTTCCTTCTCTTCCAGCTGGACATTGTGGAATTCATCCCCTCCTTGCTGTACTTCGGCTACACCACGTTAATGGTGCTTTCCTTCTGGCTCCTGACAGGGACCATCGGCTTCTATGCAGCCTACATGTTTGTCCGTAAAATTTACGCCGCGGTCAAAATAGACTAAAGGCTGCCAGCGTATCCGATGGCACAGATCCACCGCCGGGATTTGGTGTTTCCTCCTAGGAAGGAATCTGGGACACTTTTCTTTCCTGTTTCTCCCAAGGGCCAAAAAATGAAAAAAAATAAAAAATAAAAAAACCAACCTTCGGGAGCAGGACGCAGGAAATTAAAACGGAAAAAAAAAACAAAAAGTTCAACACTTGGAATGTAATTTTTAGCACAATATCCACGGAATCGGGGAATCTCCTGGAGGGAAAGGGTGTATAGATTCTTTTACCTTTTAATTCGACGCTATTCCAGATCGAAGGGATTTTTTTAAAACAACAACAAAACCCCGCCAGTCTATCTCTTACAATGAATATCCCTCTTGTCTACTTTTCGGCTGTCACTCAACAATCACGACGGTCGTTCTGGGATTCAGGACGACGGATTCTCCCCCGTCGCCTTTCGCTCCAACAGGAGGATGCCGAAAAACTTTGTTTGCTGGTGTTTTTCTCTCTCTCCGGAGCTGCAGATGTGCGATTTCCGAGCGAGGTCAAGTGCAATTGTCCAGAAGAGGCTTTCAAACTGTACAAATCTTCTCGCCTGCGTTTGTGTGTTTGCCTGCCGAAAAAAATTCGGTGGAAACGGCAAATTTGGAAACGGGAGGAGCGATAAGGGATGGTGGACACGTCAGCCCATCAGAGGACACAGCTCTGGGGAGATTTGGGTTTTGTTGAGACCCCCAAATGTCTGGATGACAAAATGGGAGACCCTGAGCCAAAATAAAACCAGACGAGCGACATTGCCGCGTTCATGTGCCAAGGAATCCGTGGCTGGAGAGCAAACCCGCGGTGGGAGCGAGGGAAGGACTTGGCGCAGCCCTTCATCGCTGCCCTCGATTCTCCAGGTATTCTTGAAACCATGCTCCACTCCCCTGCCCCTAAAGCCTCTTTTGCATCCTTTTCTCCAGCCCCCCCCTGGCAAGAGCCACGGTCTTTCCCGGTCCAACCCTGTCCTTAAACACCCCCCCCCCCCCCCGAGATTTCAGTCCTGTCTCTTTTTAAAAATCGGTTGTTGTGCAAAGCAACGTTATTCGGAAGGTAGCAACCTGGGGATGAATTCAACCACCCACTCACCGATCTTATACCCGACGCTTGAATGGTGACAGGGGAAAAAAAATCAATCTGAGAAACTGAATTTTTTTTGCTTGTGCTGGAGTTTTTGTTTGCAAAATAAATTTTTTAAAAAAACCACCCCAAATCGCTGGGAATTGCTGGGGAAACCCCCCCCCCCCAACTAAAGACACTCTTTGGACTGTTTTTTTCACCTGTGTGGACAAGAATGTGGGTTTAACACTATTTTTTTGTTTTTTAACATTGCTGGGGGGGGGGGAAGCAAGTTGCAGTAAGATTCCCCCCCCCCAAATCCTCGAGACCCAGAGCAGTTCACACGCTGTATCTTCATCCGAGGATTTTTTTTTAAGCCAATATGAGTAAAAAGAAGTTTAAAAAAATTAAACTTCTCACCAATTGTGACCTCTTTTCACCTCCCTTCCCTTCCTCTGCCCCTCTCCCAACTTTTGCCTCCATGGATGAAGGGTCTGTCACTAATTTCTCCACCAGGACCAAGCAAGGAAATCCAAACGGGCTTTCTTGGTGGTGTCCATCCCCTCGTTGACCACACCGAAGTCACCAGAGCCGAGGTTGGGCCGAGGGATTTTTTTAATGTATGTATGTGGGGTGTGTGAAAACTTTGGTTTAATCTGAGTGGGTCATTTTCCCCAGCCCCACTGGACCTGCTCCAGCCACGCTGTATTTTTACTGTACTGTATGAGCCCAAATGTAAATAAATCCTCCCATTGTCCGATGCACCTTTGTAGATACTTTTTAAACCCTCCTTCCACGATCCGTCTTTCGAAACACAGTTCAGTTTGCCGTTGGGAAGTTAAGTCTTATTAAGGAATGCAAAAATGATGTATGGGAGCACAGTCCGGTTTTTGTAAAATTGGAGGTTTTGCTTAATCAGGGAATGCTAATTTTTGGTAAATTAATACAGTGTTTCCCAACCTTGGCAACTTGAAGATATTTGGACTTCAACTCCCAGAATTCCCCAGCCAGCGGATACCGGCTGGGGAATGCTGGGAGTTGAAGTCCAAATATTTTCAAGTTGCCAAGGGTGGGAAACACTGAATTAATGGATAAATGTTGTTTCCATTTTGGAGTAGTGTGGAATGGAATAGAATAGGGAATAAGGAATAAAGAATAGAACAGAATTCTTTATTGACCAAGTGTGATTGGACACAGAAGGAATTTGTCTTTGGTGCAGATGCGCTCAGTGTACATAAAATATACATTTGTCAAGAGTCATGTGGCACAACACTTAATGATTGTCATAGGGGTCAACTAAGCAGTCAGGAAAAAAATCGGTATTAATAAAAATCGTAAGGATACAAGCAACAAGTTACAGTCATACAGTGGGGGATGAGTGATAGGAATAATGAGGAAAAACTAAGTGAGTTTTGCCTCATTTTATGACTTGTGCAGACTTAGTAAATAGTTTGACAGTGTTGAGGGAATTATTTCCTTAGCAGAGTGATGGCATTAGGGAAAAAACTGTTCTTGTGTCTAGTTGTCTTGGTGTGCAGGGCTCTGTAGTGACATTTTGAGGGTCGGAGTTGAAACAGATTGTGTCCAGGATCTGAGGGGCCAGTAAATATTTTCACAACCTTGGAGATGATGCTTTCCCTAGGGATAACTACCAGGTGGTCTAATTCGGAGGTTTCCAACCTTGGCAACTTTAAGACTTGTGAACGTCAACTCCCAGAATGCCTCACCCAGCTTTGTTAGCTGAGGAACTCTGGGAGTTGAAGTCCACAAGTCTTCAAAGTTTGCCACGTTTGAAGATCTCTTGCCTTAACAAATGTGGCCAGGCAAGTCATAAAATGAGGCAAAACTCACTTAATGAATCTCTCATTATGCAACATATAGGCTCAACGGTGGTCATAACTCAAGGACTTACCTGCATTTTTGACTTTCTTCCACAGTGGGTAAATCCTTTGGTTCCAAGTAAAAGGGCTGCAAAGCCTGTTATTCCCCTTGCAAAGAGAACCACCACCTTACACCTGGTGTGATTGTGTAGCCTGTTAGCAACTCTCATCTGTACAACTTCCAAGAGGAAAGTGTGCGTGTGTCTGACGCAACTGAAGCAGCAATTCCGTTCCTGGTTCTGTTTGTGCAAAAGCCTGGTGTTTGTTTCAATTGATTCACACCAGCTTTGATGCTTCCTGTTATTTTGACCTGCATAAGTGGTTGTATTGAAAAATCAAGTTTTTATTAGTGTGCCACCGATTTCTGATAGGTGTTGCATTTGGGGGTGTGTGTGTGTGACCGACACGAAGACCAAAAATTCTATTCAGCCAAGCAAAGCTTTTTTATGTTATTTAAATAATGTAAGAATTTAATGTAATTTAATTTGTTAAATTACATTAATTTAATTTAATGTAATTTTAAAACCCACTTCCCATTGTGCAAACTACAACGGTCGGTTCTCAACCTGCAACTGTTTGTTCAGCGCCTGAAGTTACAAAGGAGGCAGGGGGCTTACGACTGGTCCTCGCTTTTACGACCATCATTATGGCATCACGGGCACTCAGCAATTGGCATGTATTGACAACAGAATCGTACAATCGCCTTTTGTGAGGCTCTCAGTTGGCTTCCAATAAGCGAAACCAACGAGGGAAGGTGGATTCAATTAGCAACCGTGTGATTCGCTTAACGACCATGGGGTTTGCTGGACAACTGGGGAAAAGTTGGGGGAATCAGGGAAGCAATGAAAATTCTGGCCCCAATTGTGCTTGTAAGCCAAGGACTATCTTTACTATGTGTGTAAGAACTAAGTCCTTCCTTTCTGTGCAAAAGCCATTCACGCTCCTAACACTCTACTCACACTCTACACTTCTAAACTAGACATACCCAATTCATGTAACTGAGAATATAGCTGGAAGGGACCTTTAAAGGCCTTCTAGTCCAACCCCTGCTCTGGCAAAAAAAAAAAAAGCATACTATACCACTTCAGACAAATGCTGTCCAGTCTCTTCTTACAAACTTCCAGTGCTGGAGCATTCGCAACTTCTGGTGGCAAGCTGTTCCACTGATCAGTTGTTCTGACTGTCAGGAAATTCCTCCTTAGTTCTAAGTTGCTTCTCTCCTTGTTTAGTTCCCACCCATTGCTTCTTGTACTACTCTCCGGTGCTTTGAAGAATTGCTTGACTCCCTCTTCTGTGGGGTAACCCCTGAGAATATTGGAAGGCTGCTATCATGTCTCCCCTGGTCCTTCTCTTCATTAAACTAGCCAGGCCCAGTTCCTGCAACCGTTCTTCATGTGTTTTAGCCTCCAGTCCCCTAATCCTCTTTGTGGCTCTTCTCTGCACTTTTTCCCAGAGTCCCAACATCTTTTTTTTTTACATCGTGGGAACAAAACTGGATTCAATATCCACACGTGGCCTTACTAAGGCCTTATAAAAAGGTATAAACATCCTCAATGCAACCTAGGATTGCACTGGTGTTTTTGCCAGCTGCCCTACACAGCTAGCTCACATTTAAAAGATTGTCCACCAGAACTCCCAAGATTTTCTGTGTTACAATTATTGAACCAGGCACCATCTATTCCAGTGATGGCGAACCTATGGCATAGGTGTCACAGGTGGCACGCGGAGCCGTATCTGCTGGCACACAAGCCGTTGCCCTAGCTTAGCTCCAACATGCATGTGTGTGCTGGCCAGCTGATTTTTGCCTCACAGAGGCTCTGGGAGGGGCGTTTTTGACTTCCAGAGAGCCTCCATGGGGATGGGGGAAGGCGTTTTTACCCTCCCATGGCTCCAGGGAAGCCTTTGGAGCCTGGGGAGTGCGAAATACGAGCCTAATGGGCCCACCAGAAGTTGGGAAACCTTCTGGTTCTGTTCCTGCCGTCCAGAGGGCCTCCTGGGGGGAGGAAGCTGTTTTCGCCCTCCCAAGGCATTGAATTATGGGTATGGGCACTCGTGCATGCACGATAGCCAAATGTGGCTATCGGCTCTTTCGACACCCGAGGAAAAAAAAGGTTTGCCATCACTGATCTATTCTATACCCCTGCGTTTGGGTTTTTCTTGCCTGCAGGTAGAATCTTGCAACCGCCCGTTCCAGTTGCTGCAACAGTGGATGCAACTTAAGGCAGCTAGTCTGTTTTGTACTATGTATTTTATTCCCATTTTTCTAAGCTGCCTTGTGTCTGCGGAGAAAGCCAGCCTAGAAACCCAACCAAATAAGTAAATAAATAGTAATTGCTGTAAGCGGTCCACGTCTGGCTCAGCCGCCCATGGATTTTGAGGACCAGGACAGTACTGGCATCGCAGGCCGGTGTTCTTGCCATCTGGGTCTGAAGGGAAATTGGAGACCGGGGAACCACCAGAGACTGTAGAACCCCAAGTTAGGGTAGTGTCTGAGTTAGAGGACAATGGGGACTTTGAGGACCCTCTCTTAGATACGAGTCAGAAGAATGAGAGCCAGGCATGAATATCTCTACAGACCAGGGGTCTAGGCGTTGAATGTCTCTATGGGACATTTAGCCACACCTTGTGAGTATATATAGCACCAGTTGATGGGAAAAGAGGAGTGACAAGCAATGTTCATCATGAAGACGGTGCCTAGAGGGATGGCTTCGGATTCCATGGATTTTAATTCCCGTTTTTACAGAAGCTGGTTAAGCCCTGAACAGTGGGTAAAGGGAAAAATTTATGCTGCTAGCTGGCTTGCATCCTGGAGTGTAATCTATGCTCCTTAGACGGGAACGCTGTCAGCCTAAAATGCTTTAGAATTTACTTATTTCTTGCTGGACTTTGTGTAAATAATCATACTTTTGTTTCCATCAATGTTTCGAGCGTGTGTGGGCTTGCTTTCTAATAATTGATCTGGCCAAACGGAAGACTAATTACTTGACCCTAGAGAGAAAAACACACACAAGGCGTCCATACTTCAAACGTTTTAATAAGTAATTTCATTTAAAAAACAAAAAAACAAAGACACCCTCTTTCATTTTAAAACTTAATTCTGTAAGACAAAAGGAAAAAAAACCCAAACTGAACAGTGATGAGCTCTTATGTTTCCTAATGGCACTTCAAAATCTTTTTAATTTTTTTTTCTCCCTAAAACCGGGACTTGAGAAAAAGAAAAGTCCTACAATACTCCAATAAAAAGAGGTCATTTTGCTGTGTTTTAAGAGGAAAAAAGTGCTCGGTTGGGTGAGGAGTTCCATGTCAGGCAGGAAGGATGGAGGGCGGAGGGACGGACACACAAAATTCCTCTATACAATAAAGCTAGCTGTGTAAGCCACTGTTTCTCAACCTGGGCTACTTGGAGTCCACCCATCTCCAAGTGGCCAAATATTGCCAAGAATGACCCAAAGGACTGAATTTCCAAGGCGAGAACAGATAGGGCCTATGATACGGGATCATCATCACATCAAGAATACCAACTATTCCATCCTCAAGATAGATTGACAGAGGGAAGGTTCATTAACTTTTGAGATTCGGAGACTTATTTGCAGGGTGGGTGATGGGTGAGGAGATCACTCCCCCCCCCCCATTACCATCATGGTCTTCTCTGTTTTGTAATACTCGTGCGAGAAACACACAAACACACAGTTCACCTGCTGCAAACAACCTCTGCTTCTACTTGCCAAAAAATTAATAATAAAAATAATTCTCATTGAACACCCCACCTTTTAACCCAAACCACAACTCTCAGAAAATTTACATGAAGGAATCTGAGAACCAAAAATCGAGGCAGAAATTTCATCGTTTTTAAAAGGGGAGAAGAATATACACCTTATTTTGGGGGGATGACTGCAAAGCTGGGAGATTTGGATCGAGGGCAACTTGGGGGCAGCCAATGTACCGTGGGCCGTGAGTTACACAGCGGAATAGAATCATGACAGGGAGGATGCGAAGGAGGGACGAAGCGAAACGCGAACAACAAAAATTAAATCTCGAAGTTGCTCAAAAAAAAAAAAAACCAACACAATGGAGCTCCAAATGAATCCAACTTCTGTGAAATCAAATTGCCCACTTAGGAAGCAACGCCGATTGACCATCAATTTCACCTGCTGTTGTGCACACTCAGCTTTGTACAGAATAAAGGATTCAACGGGAATATTTCATTCAGATCTAGGATGTGTTCTTGGAGGGTTCCCTTTATTTTTTTTTGAGCAGTGTATTTTTTCACATTATACTTAAAAACGGTTGAATTGTCCCGCAATGAGTTATTTATCCCATGGTGAATTGGCTGCACTGAATTGCCCCATTCCGACACATTTTTTTTTGACTTGGTAACTTGGGCTGAGGTTCCAAAATAGGAAATAACATAAATAATGGCGGGGAAAGCTGGATTCGTTCACGGGATGTGTCAACGGTTTGGAATCGGTGCATAAACCAGCTGTGAGCCTATCACAGAGGAAGAAAACTTGATAATTTGTTCACGATTCTTATCTGCCATAAGGGGGACATCAGAAATAAATTCACATTCCCCACACTATCAAAATGCAGAAAGTCTTCAAACAAAGCAGAATGACCGGTGAGTGTGTGTTTCTGCGTGTGTCAAATGAAAGTCTCGCTGAGAACAAATAACGAGAGAAAGTTGGTCTCTTATTACAGAGTTCTCTTAAAACACTTTCCCCTTGGTGGGGGTATTTTCCATTTAAGTTACCGATTCCCATACATCAGTTGAAAAGCATTAGGGCTACACAGGGCCTCTTTCTTATTTGGGGAAGGGGGATTCAAATTAATCCCACTGGCGGTGAAGGAAGGAACCCCCTGAATCCAAGGCATATTTATTCTGAATTACAGAAGGGTGAAATACGAGGGGGGGGAGAGAAGCCCCCAGGAAGGGTTTTCTCTACAATCCTGAATAGTTTCCTCTCTTAAGAAGGGGGAAAATTAACAACCAAGTTTGCAAAATTTTAGCCAGCCGAAAAAAATATTACAAACAATCGGTTAGAATTTTATATATATACAGTATATATATACACTGGAAAGAAACCTTAACAGAAGTCACCAAACAGCCAACTCGGTCACTTCTGCTTACTGCTAAGGTCTTGTGATTTAGTTTCACAAAAGGAAGTACAGCAAAAGCCAACAAAAACAAAATTTTGGGGGCAAAAAAAATCACACCAGAGAACACGAGCTAAACCTAGAGTGCAAAAGAGCACTTGCCCTTATACTTCTCACCGCTTCCTGGTGCGTTTACGGCCCTCACTAATCAGTTTACAGAGTCAGCCTATCACCCCCAACCATCTGGGTCCTCATTTGACCCTCCTCGGAAGGACGGAAGGCTGAGTCGGCTTGAGCCTGGTGAGAATCGAACTGCTGGCAGGGGGCAGAGTTAACCTGCAACGCTGCATGCTGACCACTGGGCCACCACAGTAGCAACTCTCCTTAATAAAAAATGTTTAAAAAGGCAGACAGCCAATGAGATGAGATTACCAAGTAGGAAAAGGACAACCAAACAGCCTGGGACGGTGAAAAAAATGGCCAAACGGGAACATTCGGAAAAACGGACTTTCAGTTTTGCCCGTTGTGCTGTTTTTTGCACTCAGGTGGGTTCCCTGAAGCATCCAGAGGGCGAAAGGGCCTTTTCCAAAGCCAAAAATCAGCTGTGTGTGCACTGGAGCTAACATAGCGCCATAGGTGCACCACCACGGAGCTAGGACAACTTTACGACCTGTAGATTTCAACTCCCAGAATTCCTGAGCCGGCCAGTTCTTCCCTTGCAGAAGACAGTTCCAACACTTCCTTGGATTGGCAAGTCACAACTTCACACTCTCTATACTTGGAAAGGCCACACCTGCAGCTACCGGAAGACACTTTTGAACAAGCTTCCTTGCCACTGCCCATCATGCCAGAGAAAGAAACAACAACACAAAATAGGGGGTTTTTTTGTGGGCTACTCTACCCAGTCACCACTTCTCTTTGAAAATGCTCAGGAACTCTGGGAGTTGAAGTCCACAGGTTGTAAAGGTTGCCATGGTTGACCACTGCCGTCCTTCTGTCCATGCCTTAAGATGGCCTTTTTGTTATCAGCTTTTGTGCAGTTGGCATCTGCCAGCCCAGAGACCGGATCCCAACTTTCCAGGACATAAGTGGTGAGTTTATCTGTTGTAAATCCGAAAAAGCTTGGGAAATATGAAATTGGTTATTATCTTCGTCTTCCCGAAGAGGAGAAGAAAACAGCCATAATAGCACAAGGGTAATAAAAGATGGGCCGGTAATTAAAATATTTTTTATAGGAATGAGAGATGCTTTCCCAAACGAACAGTAGGAGCAAATGCCAAGGATATAGCTGAATAATAATTATTTTTTGGTTATTTGGAATTTTGTTATTTGGCTATTTGGAAAGCACAAAGGCCAGTTGGTTGCCAACTCACACACATTTTAAACAGAATTTTTCCCACTTTATTTATTTTTATTTTATTTATTTGATTTGTATGCCGCCCCAATCCGCAGACTTTATGGTTTAGAGCGTCTGTAGATTAGCACATAAATCCTGTCGCCAAAAAGAAACATTCCCAAATGGCAAGAGCACTCCGGTTTTTTTGTTATTTTTTGCTGCGACCCAAACGTACAAATGAATTCTCCGAAAATCAGAGTTTCCCTCCCTTCTAGGGCAGAACTAACCCTGGCAATTCTCCTTTTAAGTGCTCATTAGCCAGCAGTGAAATGAAACTAGGACATTGATTTTAAAAGTCTGGTTAATTTTACTCCAGGGTGAAAATTTTGTAAAATCCTCCCTCCTTTTCTCCCCCAAACCGGGAGCACTTTGGTTCAAAGTTGAGAGCCGCCTTGGTAGGTCAGCAACGGTCTTTCCCCCCCAACAATGGAGAAATAATATTCTATTTTTCCCTCATTCCCATTTCCCCCCCTCCCAAAACACTGTGATTGGGGGGGGAAAACCCACTTTATTTACGATAACAGAAGTTCATTCCTCGCAGAGGTTCTGTTCTAAGCAAAATACAAGCCACAACACATTCCTTGGATTGGCGAGGCACAATTTTTATACCATCTATTTTTTAAAAGGCTACACCTGTAGCTACATAGATAAAGACCCTTTTGGGCCCTTTACCTCATCAAAAGACTAAACAAGCTTCCTTTTTCATGCCACACAAAAACCAAAAAAACCACCCCAAAAATATCTGTGGGCCACTCTATCTTTGGAAAACTACTGCCTGGAATCGGAGAGAGTAGATCAGTAGTACGTGTAAATATTTGATCTCACAGCTCTTCTGTGAGAAAGATGATTGACGCTTAGATCTTCCCCACCTTTTCTTATATGATATTATTTTTCCCCACAGTATCATTTTTACTGTTATACAAGCTGAGTAAGCAACAGAAACAGATATTTGGCTGGCAGAAAATCACGCTGAATAAAACCCAAACCACTGCTGCTGTGGCTGAAGGACCGGTGTTGAAAATCGAGGGCAGAAATAAACTCTTTCAAAGAGTTGTGTTTTTGTGTTTAATATATTCTGTCTTTGGTTGGGTAGTGAAACGAAGGGACAAGCAATCCTAGCAGAGGAGGGTTTAGCATCGGGAAAGCACGTGAACGCTTGCTAAAAACGATCGAGCCGAAGGCCAGAGAAGAGACAGGAGAGGGACCGAAGTTGCGAACTTAAGCCAGCAAAGAAGATAACTCAAATGGAGCTTTACGTCAAAGTCCAATGCCATCCTGAAGAAACTGAAATGTGGAATATGCTTTATATATTTATTTTTCTCCTCGTGAAGTTTTGAGGTAGGGATATGAGGTTTGCATAAGAGGAAAATGTGCAACTATTATCTGAAAAAAAAGAGAGTAACAGGAAATGCAACCGAGGTATTTAAAAATACTGAAAACCATCAGGAGACGCCCAGGCACCCTCCCAGTGCAAGGCACACGCTGAAAAAACTCAGGCAAGGCAACGTCTTACAACGAAGACCGGGAAGCAGGGCCTGTGGAACTCCGTGCCACATGCAATTGCTGAGGTAAGTCTTATACAAAACATTAAAACGGCATCATGGAAGAACACGCTCTCCGAGAAAGGCAGGCGGCCTAAGCCTTAACGTAGAAGGCCTACTACGCCCAGGGCAGGAGGGGGGGTCTCCCCTAGCAAGCAGTGAAGACCCGAAGCCGGGGGGGGGCGGGGGGAGCTAGGCTTTCAAAGCAATCTGGAATTACAAGGAAGAAACCAACGGGTTTTGTTTTTTTAAGCGTCTGCTATACACAGAGAAAGGCGTGAGAAAGAGCAGCAAATGCAATCGGGGAGGGAGGGGGGCATTATTGCAGAGATCACCTTAACGTGTCTAAGGCAGGTGGGAGAGGCCAGGGGAGACCCTGTTGCTCTCCGCTGCCTGCGTGAGGTAAAAAGGAGGGGGGCTGTGGGGATACCCCGAAATGCACGGAGGTGGAGCCGCCCCGAATGAGGCCTCAGGCAGCCCTGAGGAGAGGCGGGAGGAGGTGAAGAGCAGAGACCGGGTATCATGAGGTATTCACGGTAATAAATCTAAGACAGTTCACGCAGGAGACTACAGCAGTGTTTCCCAACCTTGACCACTTGAAGATATCTGGAATTTTGGGAGTTGAAGTCCAGGTATCTTCAAGTTGCCAAGGTTGGGAAACACTGGACTACAGAGTAGTAAGACAGAGATAGCTAACTTGCAACTTGCACAAGAGCCCCCCCCCCCCCCCCCCCGCAAGCTGGCCAGGGAAGAGTTAAGGGTGAGAACGGGGACCCCGCACACCTTTGGAAGTCACTGTTATTGCCGTCAGGGTCAGTGATGGTCTCCTGCCGGTACGGCTAATTGTGCGCAGCTTCCGAGTGGGGGGATCGAGCGCAGTTTCGCTTCTTATACCTGTGCAGGTAGCAAAATCGTACTCGGCAAGGTTTTTCACTTCCCCATGGGAGATTTTGCTACCTGCACAGGTACAAGAAGCAAAATTGTGCTTGATCCCGAGCTGCAAAGCGGTGCGCGATTAGCTGTGCCACAGGAGCCCACCACTGCCCAGGGTTAAACTCAACGACAGGTTACATTCGGAGCAGACT
This sequence comes from Erythrolamprus reginae, assembly GCF_031021105.1. NCBI lineage: Eukaryota > Metazoa > Chordata > Lepidosauria > Squamata > Dipsadidae > Erythrolamprus > Erythrolamprus reginae. Next base: position 3,180,668 of record NC_091952.1, on the reverse strand, counting down.
CACTTTCCTACCTAAAACATGGGGCAAATCCCGCCGCCCCTTCCGAGGGCCGTTCTGCAGCCCTTGGGAAGACGAGAGAGGCCGGACCGCAGAACCTCGGCCTTTCAAACACGACCCGTCTTGGAATTAAGACCAACAGGAAGTGCCAAGCAGTCTACAAAAGGAACCGGGGAGGAACAGACGGAAGGCAAACGCTACGGCACAGGTCCCCGCTATCAGGCCCGTGAGCCATTGAGAACCAGCGGGTTGAGCGCATGTGAATACACCTGCTCCTGTAAGCAGTGGGCGGACGCGTGTTTGTGTGCAGGCTTCATTTTTTGCAAGCAGCGGGCACGCCTGACTGCTACCCGTGCAAATGGACCTGCGGTGCACACATGCCAGCTACTCGGGTGTGGAACCAATCCTCTCTATTCCTCCCCTCCCCGCCGGGCCCACAAAGCCAGAAAGTTCAGGGAACTCTGCAATATGGGGAGAGCACTAGGCGATTTTGATCTCGGCCTGTTTCAACCACGTGTCCAACTCTCCCGTCACTGGCAACCCTGGTCAGCCAAGCGGGCCTCTCTGCAGCCTTGACGGAAGCAAAGGTTGTGGGCCACGGCTTTCGTTTGGCTAGTGCAGGGAGAGGCCAAGTGGGCTCTTCTATGACTGGTGGACTTCAACTCCCAGAATTCCAGAGCCCATCCTGCTAGTGCAGGAATTCTGGGAGTTGAAGTCTGCATGTCATAGAACAGTGTTTACCAACCTTGGCAACTTGATATATGGACTTCAACTCCCAGAAGTCCCCAGCCAGCATTCGCTGGCTGGGGAATTCTGGGAGTTGAAGTCCAAATATTTTCAAGTTGCCAAGGTTGGGAAACACACACTGTCATAGAAGAGCCACCATTGCCATCCCCGGACTAGTGTGTAGAGTTCACACTGAGGAGGCTCTGTGAGGCGCCTTGCGGGGAGACAGAAGGGAGCATCGGGGCTGTGGAGGCAAACCGACCTTGCAGGGCAGGAAAATAAGGGGCTGTTTGTTACACTCCCCGCTCAGCCACCCCCCAAAAAAGGTTATGGGCCTCTCCCCTGCCTCCTCACCTCTGCTGGGTCCTCCCCACAATTCCTCCCTGCAAGGTTGGCGCGCTCGTGTTGTGGGTGGGGCTCAGGGGGAATGGGCGCTGCTGGTGAAAAGGTGATTTGCACACTCACTGTCTATCCAGAAAGGGCGGGGACAGGACGATGGGCCTTGCTCCTGATCAGTAAGTCTTTAAGGAGGAGACCACGGAGGGGTGGCTACTATTGCTCGACCCTCACATCTCTTGGGGAAACCTCTCAAAGCCACCCCCACGGGCGAGAAAATCACAGTGAGCCTGCCCTTGTTCGGACAGGAGGACCCTTCGGACCTGCTGAGAGATCTGGGAGAGAGAGAGAGAGAGAGAAACAAACCCCCAAAACCCTCCAGGGCGCTAAACTAAATTGGCAGAAGCGGAAACTCTTCCCAGTCAGTTGGATTTCCCCACAGGGGAAGATATGGAAGAAGAAGTTACTCCTAGTAGTAATAGTAGTAGTAGTAGTGAGGTGAAACCGGAGCGAGCCGATTTCGCAGTGTAAACAGTGCCTTCGCTGTGCCCGAGAGCCCGAACGGCGTCTGGGACACCACCTGATTCGTCATAGTGGGGGTCGGTGGGAAGGAAAACGTGATCCTGCAGGAATTCGTTGGTTGGGAAACGGCTCCGGAGGAGGAAGAGTCTCGGGTTTGTACAGGCAGGAGAATCGCTGGCGCCGGAAGAAGTCGTGAATGGGGGAGAGGGGAGGGGAAAGGGAATTTCCTGCCGCAGGGACCGAGGGAAGAGACAAAAACTGCAGGAGGCGCGTTGGATCTGGACCTGGCCTCGACTTCAGCGGTCGGTGGAGGGAGGCTGAGAAAACTCCCGCGAGGTTCCCGGTGACCAAACAACGTAGAAAGGGAAAAAATAAAAATAAAATAGAAACAGAGAGAGAGAGAGAGAGAGAATACCTGAAATTCTATTCACTGCAACCTACTTTCCCTGTCCAGGACTGGGACGCACGCAGTTCCAATCCTCCCTCGAGCTCTTTTTTTAAAAACTGGAAAGACAACGAAGCGCGTCGAAGGTCCCTCGCATCCACCTCCAAAAGCCCCGAGAAGAAGCTCTGCTTTCCGTCTCTCTCCTCACTGGAATGCTTGGTGGAAACGTGGCAAAGTGGTGGCCCCCAAGCCCGGGGAGAAGACCGAGGGCAACGGGTGCAGCGCCCCGAAGCCGAGCGAGGCCCCGGCTCCGGAGGAAGGCTCCTGGGGCGGCAGAGTAGCCAGCAGGGACTGGGCTTCTCCCTGGGAATAACCCATCACTAGGCCCCCCGAGGAGACGGGGGGGTTGCAGGAGGGCAGGTTCAAGGGCAGGAAGCCCAGGAGGTGGGAGAAGTCCATGTTAGCAGCACAGAGGGCTTCCGAGAGCAGAGCCGGGCTCTTGGAGAGGAGGGTCTCCTCCAGGCTGGTGGGCTGAGGAGGGGAAGCGCAGGAGGAAGCTTCGCCGGCCATGAGGGAGAGGCCCCCGGGCAGCTCGGCCAGACAGCTGTCCATCTCGACTTTGGGGATTTTGTCCGGGAAGTATGAGGTAGATCCGAGCTGGTACTTCGGGGGAGGCTGCGGAGGGGAGGAGGGCTCCAGCGGGTAGCTCATCCCCATGGGGAGAGGGTGGGGGACCAAGGAAGGGGGCATCCCTGAGCCGGGCACGGCCGGGACGTGGGCCCCGTACATGCCCATGGGCAGCATGCCCGGGAAGCCCTTGCCGCCCATCACCTCCCGGGAGGCCATGCAGAGGACGGGGCTGAGCTCCTCCTTCACGGAGACAGCCGAGCCGCAGCTGAGCAGGCCCAGCATGTCCGCTGGCTCCGCCTTGATCTTCAGCAGCTCCTGCGAGTGGCTCTTCTTCACGTGGCGGGTCAAGTGGTCCTTGCGGCCGAAGCGCTGGGCGCAGTACTGGCAGAGGAAGTCCTTCCGCCCCGTGTGGACCACCAAGTGGCGCCGGACGTCCTTGCGGGTGTAGAAGCGCCGGTCGCAGTGGTCGCAGGGGTGCTTCTTCTCCTTGGCGCCCCCGCCCGAGGGCCGGCGGGAGTGGGCCTTCAGGTGCTCCAGCAGGGCCTGGGTGCTCTCGAAGGCCTGCAAGCAGACCTTGCAGCTCAGGTCCCCGCTGGCGGCCGCGTGCATGGCCAGGTGGCGGCGGTAGCCCAGCTTGGTGTTGTAGTTCTTGCCGCACTCGGGGCAGTGGAGGGCCTCCTTGTTGGGGTCGTGGGTCTGGAGGTGGTTGCGCAGGTGGTCCTTCCGGTGGAACATCTTCTCACAGTACATGCATTGGTGGGGCTTCTGGGCCGAGTGGGTGGCTAGGTGCCTTTTCAAGCGGGGGGGGGGGGGGGAGAGAAACAAAGAGAACGTTTGTAACTCTGTGGAGTGGAGCAGAATAAAAAGGGGGGAGGGGGGAAGGAGGAGGAAAAGGAAAGAGGAAGAGGAGGAGGAAGAGGAGGGTCTGAGGAATCCTGGCTGATACAGGGACAAGGGTCTCCTGCCTGAGCTGGGCTGGAAGACCTCCAGGAGAGAGCTCCAAGGTCCTTCCCAGTTCTATTCTATTCTAAATGAAGAAGAGGGGGAGGAGGAGGGGGGGAGGGAAAGAGGAAGGAGGAAGGGGTCCTTCAGGGTGTATGAGCTTGGCTGCCTTTTTTTTTACGGGACCACATGCTTCCCAGAGGCCTATTAGATCGCAACAGGATCGGCCTCCTCCAGGTCCCCTTGATTAAGCAATGTAGGTTGGCGGGACCCCAGCTCTATGGAACCAACTCCCCCCGCCCCCCGGATGCTGGCACTCCTCCCCTCTACTGGCTTTTCAAAAAGCTATTAAGGGCTGGCTTTGTCAACAGGCCTGGGGGCTGTGAACTCTAACATGAGAGATGCCCAAATTATGTTTGCATGCTATGTATGTTTGTTAGATTGATTTTGGGGGTTTTTATAATGGCTTCATTAGGGTTATAAGGGGTTTTTAATCTACTGTTGATGTCCGACTTTTTATTATTGTACTACTGTATTATGGTTGAATAAATTAAATTAAATTAAATTGCAGACACTTCATGACCCGGCTAGAGAGCATCATCAATGCTAGAAGGGAGTGGGGTTTGAAAAGAAGGAGAGAGAGGGGGGGGGAGAAAGAAAAGAAGGAAAAGGAAGGAAGGAAGGAAGGAAGGAATAGCAATAGCACTTAGACATATATTGTTTTACAAAAGAAAGAAAGAAAGAAAGAAAGAAAGAAAGGGAGATAAAGAGAGAGAGAGAGAGAGAAAGAGAAGGAAGGGAGAGAGAGAGAAAAAGAAAAGAAAGAAAGAAAGAGAAGGAAGGAAGGGAGATAAAGAGAGAGAGAAAGAAATGAAAAGAAGGGAGAGAGAGAGATAGAAAGAAAAGAAAGAAAAAAGAAAGAAAAAAGAAAGAAAAAAAAAGAAAGAAAGAAAGAAAGAAAGCTTATGAACTCCTTCATCCTTTTTGATGTTGGTGCTTTTCTTGCAGATGGTTCATGACCCAAGTAGGTTAACCTCATCAGTTCCAGAAGGGAGGAGGGTTTGATCTCTCACATCTAGAGCTGATCTTGTTATCCAATTAGGTAATGACGTGTGTTCAAGAAAGCAACCAAGCTCAGAGAGCACTAAGGAGCCCACAAAAAGCAACAAAGATTGCAACTGTTTGTTCTGCTCCTAACCATACACATAGTTCATTCATTCATTCATTCATTCATTCATTCATATAGCTGCCGAACTCAACCAAGTGACTATAAAACCAGGCCAAGATGAGCTTCAGGAATTAGCTGCCACCCTGCTGCGAAACACACCAATTGCGAAAAGTCAATAGTATTTAGCATTAGCATTTAGACTTATATACCGTTTCATGGTGTTTTGACAGCCCTCTCTAAGCGGTTTACAGAGAGTCAGCCTCTTGCCCCCAACAATCTGGGTCTTCATCTGACCCACCTCGGAAGGATGGAAGGCTGAGTCAACCTTGAGCCTGGTGAGATTTGATCTACCAAACTGCAGGCAGCCGGTGAGCAGCAGAAGTCGCTTGCAGTACTGCACCCATTGTTATGAATTGTTCTATTGCTGTTGTGAGCTGCCCCGAGTCTACAGAGAGGGGCGGCATACTAATCTAATCTAATCTAATCAATAAATAAAAGCCTTACCTGTAGAGCTTGTACTTGGAGGCGAAGGCCTTGCCACAGTGGAGCTGAGGGCAGCAGTAGGGCCTCACTTCCGGGCTGGCTCTCAGCTTCTCCACACCAGGGAAGGCTGCTTCGGTCAGCTCATACTGGCACCTCCCTGGGCACTCGCTCTCTCTTTGGGCTTTGGGTCTGGCCACTAGTTTCCAGCCCACCTCCTCCTCCTCCTCTTCCTGCTTGGCATCTTGAATCCAATTGGGAACACTGGTAAAGAACGCTGTCATGGCAGGCCTGGCATCCGAGGAGGGCCGCACCGAGGAGAATGGCTGCCCGCGGGCATCTCACTGGTCCAGTTGCATCCACCAAGTCTTTGCAAAAAAACCCACAAACCCTCAGTCGAGATCCTGGCAGGAGCAAAGGGGGAGAAAAATAATGATGTACAATCTACACAGGGGTCACCAGTCTCATGCAGGCGGTCCTTGACTCATCACCATGAGCCCAAACATTTCCATTGCTGAGCAATTTGGTTGTTACTAATAATAATAATAATAATAATAATAATAATAATAATAATCCCAGCATGAATCCCAGCGACCGATTAAGTCCCACAGAGTTGGCCTTCTCTGGGTCCCATCAACTAAACAATGTCGTTTGGCGGGTCCTGGGGGAAGAGCCTTCTCTGTGGCGGCCCCGACCCTCTGGAACCAGCTCCCCCCTGAGATTAGAACTGCCCTCACCCTCCTTGCTTTTCGTAAACTCCTTAAAACCCACCTCTGCCGTCAGGCATAGGGGAACTGATATAACTTCCCCAGGCCTATATTGTTTATGTATGGTATGTTGTGTGCATGTTTTTTTAAATTATGGGTTTTTAGTTTTAATTATTAGATTTGTATTGTACATTGTTTTTTCTATTACTGTTGTGAGCCGCTCCGAGTCTAAGGAGGGGCGGCATACAAATTTAATAAATAAATAAATAAATAAACAAATTTAATAAGTAATAGTAGTAGTAGTAGTAGTAGTAGTAGTAATAATAATAATAATTTATTAGATTTGTATGCTGCCCCTCTCCGAAGACTCGGGGCGGCTCACAACATAACAGCAATACAATATAAATACAAATCTAATGTTAAAAAATTTAAAAAACTAATTTAAAATACATTGTTATAAAAAAATTTATCTGCTACACAATCATACACACTCAGCGTTAAAGAGTCTTGGCACATTTTATGAGCTTTCTTACTATAGTTGTTACTAAAGTTACAAATCCAATTAATAATAATAATACAATAATAATAATAATAATAATAATAATAATAATAATAATAATAATGTTGCTAATAGCAAGAGTACAAGGTTTATCCGGAAAGTAAGGTTATAAGGCACGTCATAGCTCTCGCAGGGAATGTTCACGGGGGAAGCTGTTATTTATTCATTATTTAGATTTGTATGCCGCCCCTCTCCAAGGACTCGGGGTGGGTTATTACTACCGTGTAGCGGGAAGCCAGCAGAAGAGAAGGAGCAGTGCCAGAGGTCAGTAGATCATGGACTGACCTTGTGCGGAAGGTTAGAGATGAGCGCCCTCATTCCGTTTCCCTCCAAGGGTGAAGTGCACGTTGTAATGCGCTACCTGAATGCGAAGGGCAGGAACGCTGCTGCGATGGGGGCCCAAGATTTTTCTTGCCGATTGCTGAGTTTTGAATTTTTTTGGACTGCACCACTGCCTTGATTGAAGTTTCTCGGGTGGCATTGACTCTGTGGATTTTGTGCACTTCGGGAAGCATCTTGGGCCCCCATCGTAGAAGCGTTCCTGCCATTATTATTATTATTATTATTATTATTATTATTATTATTATTATTATTATTATTTAGATTTGTATGCTGCCCCTCTCCGAGGACTCGGAGCGGCTCACAACAAATAAAACATCAATCAATCAATACAAATCCAATGTTAAAAAAAGTTTTAAAAGACCCCTATTAAAAACAGTCATACAACCTTAGCATTCAGGTAGCGTATGACAGCGTGCACTTCGCCCTTGGAGGGAAACGGAATGGGGACACTCATCTCTAACCTTCCCCACAACGCCTGTCGATGATCTACTGACCCCTGGCACTGCTTGTTCTCTTCCGCTGGCTTCCCGCTACACGATAATGACACCAACTTCTCCTGCAAACATTCCCCATGAGAGCTACGTGCTCCGCAACCTTACTTTCCACATAACCCTCGTACTTAAGACTTCTATCCCACTTCACAGTGCTTTTACAGCCCTCTCTAAGCTGTTTTCAGAGTCAGTCTCTTGCCCCCAACAATCTGGGTCCTCATTTTACCAACCTAGGAACAACAGAAGGCTGAGTCAACCTTGAGCCTAGTGAGATTTGAACTGCCAAATTGCAGGCAGCTGGCAGTCAGCAAAAGTAACCTGCAGTACTACACTCTAATTATTCCACAACTGCAGCTCAAGTAACCCGGTTGTTAAAATTAATTTTATGAACTTTATGAACTGCGGTGGTACAGTGGCTAGAATGTTGGGGTCGTAAATTTACGTAAATAGTAAAATGGCCTCTTCTGTGTTCCGAATACAGTCGCAACTGTTATACCAGTGTTTCCCAACCATGGCAACTTGAAAATATCTGGACTTCAATTCCCAGAATTCTGGCTGGGGAATTCTGGGAGTTGAAGTCCAAATATCTTCAAGTTGCCACGGTTGGGAAACACTGTGCTATACTTTGCGAGAACAGCCACAATTTGTAAAATATGCTCCTCAGACATTTCAGTTAGTCCTCAATTTATGACCACAATTGAGCCCCAAGTTTATATTGCCTGGTGAGAAAAATTTGCTAGGGGAGTCTCGCCCCATTTTACAACTCTTCTGGGCACTTTTGTTAAGCGATTCACTCCAGTTGTTAAATTAGTAACATGGGCGTTAAGGAATCTGGCTTCCCAAATTAAGGTCGCAAAGCAAGCGTCGTAAATGCGAGTCATTTCCCACGCACCCAAAGGTAAATGCGAGTCATTTCCCACGCACCCAAAGGACCATCTAAAAACGCTCAGCGTGGGGGCGGGTGAGAGCCGCTGCGACCTGGGCGTCTCCCAAGGACTCCTGCCCAGCTGAGGACCGGAGGGGGCTGCTGGCGGCTATTTAAAACCTCCCAAGACGCCAGAAACGCCGAGGACCATCTAAAAACGCTCAGCGTGGGGGCGGGTGAGAGCCGCTGCGACCTGGGCGTCTCCCAAGGACTCCTGCCCAGCTGAGGACCGGAGGGGGCTGCTGGCGGCTATTTAAAACCTCCCAAGACGCCAGAAACGCCGAGGACCATCTAAAAACGCTCAGCGTGGGGGCGGGTGAGAGCCGCTGCGACCTGGGCGTCTCCCAAGGACTCCTGCCCAGCTGAGGACCGGAGGGGGCTGCTGGCGGCTATTTAAAACCTCCCAAGACGCCAGAAACGCCGAGGACCATCTAAAAACGCTCAGCGTGGGGGCGGGTGAGAGCCGCTGCGACCTGGGCGTCTCCCAAGGACTCCTGCTCAGCTGAGGACCGGAGGGGGCTGCTGGCGGTTTTTTCTTTTCCTTTTCCGGTTCCGGCGGAGCAGTGGGAATGAAGGAGGGATGCCGCTGCTCCGCTGGACTACGGTGATAACAACAATAATATAGGTGATTTTGAATTGGTTTGAATGCCTGTGTGCATGTTTAGTGAGTTGGAAGTTCCTTGTCTCGGTGTCCGGTTCCTGTGTGGCGTCCCCTCCTTGGTTTTGCTGTGGGAGAGTTGAGAACTGGGAGCCTCGATCAGCTGGGGCTCGGAAGATGGCGGCCGCTGTGGAGCGAGCGAACTTGACAGCCAGGCAGACCGAGACGCCGAGCAGCTGTGAGGTGGGTGCGCTCGGCGCTGGAGAAGACCTGGCGGACGGAGGACCGACCATTGCAATAGGAGAGAGGAGATTGAAAGGAGACCAAGGGAGGAGGACTGGTAGATCAAGGTCTGGTGGTGGGAGAGTTTTACAGACATGGACGCCCCCCTCCCTATCCTGGAAGGGGGGGAGAGAGAGAGATGATGAATGATCCCTGATTTTTGAATAACCTCTGCCCCTGAGAACTTGGCACTTTGAGAAAATTGGCACTTTTGAGGAACTTGGCACTTTGAAAAACTTGGCACTTGAAAAACTTGACACTTTGGGAAACTTGGCACTTTGAGAACTTTAGCACTTTATTAGTTGCTGCTGACCGGATTTCCTAAGCGAATTGAACTATTCATTATTACCTATGTTTGTATTCTCTGTATTTTTATTGTTATTTTTATTCAGTTTTTTAATAGTGTTTTAATATTAATATTGTTTTTAATTGCTATTTTTATATTGCTATCAATTTAATTGTTTTTAACATAATTGGGGTTTTATATAATGAGTGACTGGGGTACGTATACTTATGGGTATGAATGGAATGACTGGTATGACTGGGTGGGTGGGGGTGGGGGGGGTTATAGTATGGATGAGTTGATTGATAGTAGTGTGAATGATAGATTTGGCCCACCTGACGCCCGGGAGACGGGAGAGGGAGGGGCACCGATCTCTGGGGTGGCAGAGGGTCGGAATATTCCAGTGTTGCTGGGGAGAGGCAGATATGGCGGGGGCCACAGAGTTAGCCGTTCCAGGGGAACGAGGGACCGTTGCTTAATAACGGTCCCCTGTTCTGGCTCTGTGAGCCCAACCTTGGGTACTGGTGATGAGTGTAACTCTGGCCCTGGGCTCAGGTTGCTGCTGTTGAATGCCAGGTCGGTGGTTAATAAAGCTCTCCTCATCCGGGATTTGATCCTGGATGAGGAGGCCGACCTGGCATGTATTACTGAAACCTGGCTGGGCCCGGAGGGAGGTGTTCCTCTCTCTGAAATTTGCCCAGCCGGGTTTCAGATATGGCATCAACCGCGACCCCAGGGGAGGGGGGGAGGAGTGGCTATTGTAGCCAGGGAGAGCCTTTGCCTGCGTAGACTCATTGCTCCGGAAATAGCGGGTTGCGAGTCTCTCTTGATGAAGTTGGACTTAGGAGTTCAGGTGGGCTTATTCCTCACGTACCTGCCTCCCAGCTGCGTGTCAAAAGCCCTGCCTGTGCTACTCGAGGAGGTAGCCGGGTTGGCGGTAGAGTTCCCCAGACTTATTGTCTTGGGGGACTTCAATCTGCCGTCACTCGGCGAAACCTCTGGGTTGGCACAGGAGTTCATGGCCACCATGACAGCCGTGGACCTGACTCAAGTAGTTCAGGGTCCGACTCACGAGGGAGGGCACGCACCTGACATGGTATTCCTTTCCGAGCAATTGAGTAATGGTCTGAGACTAAGGGGCTTAGAAGTGTTGCCTTTGTCATGGTCAGACCATTTCCTACTACGGCTTGACTTCCTGGCTCCAATCCTCCCCCGCAGGGAGGCGGAACCAATGAAGATGTTCCGCCCCAGGCGCCTGATGGACCCAGAGGGCTTTCAGACGGCGCTTGGGGTTATTCCAGAGGCACTCGTCCACAGTTCGGCGGAGTCTCTCGCGGAGGCCTGGAACAGGGCTGCAGCGGGGGCTCTTGACCGGATTGCGCCTTTGCGACCTCTCCATGGCGCTAGACCCCGTAGAGCCCCATGGTTCAACGAGGAGCTCCGGGAGTTGAAACGCCAAAAGAGACGTCTAGAGAAGCGATGGAGGAAGAGTAGGTCTGAATCCGATCGAACACTTGTAAGAGCTTTTATTAAGACTTACAAAGTGGCGCTCAAGGCGGCAAGATGCGCGTACCATGCCGCCTTGATTGCATCAGCGGAATCCCGCCCGGCCGCTCTGTTTAGGGTGACCCGCTCCCTTCTTAACCAGGGGGGAGTTGGGGAGCCCTTGCAGAGTAGTGCCGAGGAGTTTAACACGTTTTTCGCTGATAAAGTCGCTCAGATCCGGGCCGACCTCGACTCCAATTGTAAAACAGAGTCGACTGACAACGAGTCAGTCGAGGTGACTGGGGCACGTACTTGTCCACCTGTCTGGGAAGAGTTTGATCTGGTGACACCTGATGAAGTGGACAAGGCCATTGGAGCTGTGAGTTCCGCCACCTGTTTACTGGATCCGTGTCCCTCCTGGTTGGTTTCGGCCAGCAGGGAGGTGACACGGAGCTGGGCCCAGGAGATTACCAACGCTTCCTTGGGGAGGGGAGTTTTTCCATCACTCTATAAAGAAGCGCTTGTGCGCCCCCTCCTCAAGAAGCCCTCCCTGGACCCAGCCGTACTTAACAACTATCGTCCAGTCTCCAACCTTCCCTTTATGGGGAAGGTTGTTGAGAAGGTGGTGGCACTCCAGCTCCAGCGGTCCTTGGAAGAAGCCGATTATCTAGGTCCCCAGCAGTCGGGTTTCAGGGCCGGTTACAGCACGGAAACCGCTTTGGTCGCGTTGATGGATGATCTCTGGCGGGCCCGGGACAGGGGTTTATCCTCTGTCCTGGTGCTCCTTGACCTCTCAGCGGCTTTCGATACCATCGACCATGGTATCCTTCTGCACCGGCTGGAGGGGTTGGGAGTGGGAGGCACTGTCCTTCAGTGGTTCTCTTCCTACCTCTCTGGCCGGTCGCAGTCGGTGTTAGTGGGGGGCCAGAGGTCGACTCCTAGGTTTCTCCCTTGTGGGGTACCTCAGGGGTCGGTCCTCTCCCCCCTGCTATTCAACATCTACATGAAACCGCTGGGCGAGATCATCCAAGGACATGGGGTGAGGTATCATCAATATGCGGATGATACCCAGCTTTACATCTCCACCCCATGCCCAGTCAACGAAGCGGTGGAAGTGATGTGCCGGTGCCTGGAGGCTGTTGGGGCCTGGATGGGTGTCAACAGACTCAAGCTCAACCCGGATAAGACGGAGTGGCTGTGGGTTCTGCCTCCCAAGGACAATCCCATCTGTCCGTCCATCACCCTGGGGGGGGAATTATTGACCCCCTCGGAGAGGGTCCGCAACTTGGGCGTCCTCCTCGATCCACAGCTCACATTAGAACAACATCTTTCAGCTGTGGCGAGGGGGGCGTTTGCCCAGGTTCGCCTGGTGCACCAGTTGCGGCCCTATCTGGACCGGGACTCATTGCTCACAGTCACTCATGCCCTCATCACCTCGAGGTTCGACTACTGTAATGCTCTCTACATGGGGCTACCTTTGAAAAGTGTTCGGAAACTTCAGATCGTGCAAAATGCAGCTGCGAGAGCAGTCATGGGCCTACCTAGGTATGCCCATGTTTCACCATCACTCCGCAGTCTGCATTGGTTGCCGATCAATTTCCGGTCACAATTCAAAGTGTTGGTTATGACCTTTAAAGCCCTTCATGGCATCGGACCAGAATATCTCCGAGACCGCCTCCTGCCGCACGAATCCCAGCGACCGATTAGGTCCCACAGAGTGGGCCTTCTCCGGGTCCCGTCAACTAAACAATGTCGGTTGGCGGGCCCCAGGGGAAGAGCCTTCTCTGTGGCGGCCCCGGCCCTCTGGAACCAACTCCCCCCGGAGATTAGGACTGCCCCTACTCTTCCTGCCTTCCGTAAACTCCTTAAAACCCACCTTTGCCGTCAGGCATGGGGGAACTGAAACATCTCCCCCTGGGCACGTTTAATTTATGCATGGTATGTCTGTGTGTGTGACTGTTAGCATATGGGGTTTTTTAAATATTTAAATATTTTAAATTTATCTGATTGCTTATGATTTGTTTTTTACATGTTGTGAGCCGCCCCGAGTCTTCGGAGAGGGGCGGCATACAAATCTAAGTAATAAATAAATAATAAATAAATAAATAAAATAAATAAACCACAAGACCATGGGGATGCTGCAACAATAGTGTGAAAAGTGGTCAGAACTTTTTTTTTTCCAGCATCACCGTGTTGTGATTCAGTCTGAGGCTCCTCAGGGAACGGCTGGAACTCTGCCGGCTCCATGCTCAGAGGGGGAGGACGAGGAACAGGAGGAGGAGGAGGACCAGGCAGACGGGGAAGAGGAATGCCAGGACGAAGAGGAGGGAGAACAGCCTGAGACCCCCGGGGGGGGGAGCTCTCCCCAGCGAGTAGCCTGGAGTCATTAGATGAGAACGCACAAGCCATCATAGATATGAGGCAGAGAAGGGCAGCACAAAGAAGGGGACAATTAGCCAGGTATTTCCATCCCTAATAGGCAACAGCTGGGTTTGGGTGTGGTTCTCCTCAGAAAGGTTGAAAAGGCAGGCCCGCCCTTCCTGTATTGTGGAGAGTTATCTTTTGGGAGTTCTGTGACCTTGCTTCGATCGTTGGCGTCTCTGATTCTGGTTTGTGGCCTCGAAGGCTGAAAACTTGGGGGAGGCCTGGGTTTTATTATCTACAGGGGGGGGGGCAGCAAGAAGCCTGTTGTATTATCTGGCCGTCGTGACTCTTCTGTGAAGCCTCATAGCATTCCAGTTTGTAAGAACAGTTTTTGTTCTCTGTGTTTGTTTTCAAAGATATAAAGTGACTTTGCTTTTTACCAGCGTGTCTGGCTGCTTTTTTCAGTTGGTATTGAAGTCTGGGGGCACCCAGACAGAACACACCGTAACTCCAAACGGTCACCAAGCGAAACGTGGGTAAGTCAAGGACTATCTGGTATTTATTGAAAGGAGGAGAACTGGCTCAACTTTATTTTAATTCCTAACTAGGCACGCAGGTGGTATGTGGTACACACACACAGAAACCCGCAATGTTTGTGTACCTGCTGAGGAATTTGGTGAGTAAACATGGCAGCTTTTCATTCAGTTGCAGCCGGTCCAAGTAAATCAAACAAACACCACAAGGTCACATAACATCAAAAAATACGAGCTCCGGTAATTTTCCTCAGAGCTTCCGTTATCCCCAAATGGGGGGGATGATACTTCCCTCATTCAAAAAGGTGGAAGATGTATGTAGAGATAGTCCTCGACTTACAGTGCCAAAAATGCTGTCGTTAAGCGAGACATTTGTTAAGTGAGCTTTGCCCCCCAATTTACCACCTGTCTTGTCAAGGTGGTTAAGTAGTGGCACAGTTGTTAAGTGACTCAGGTCACAAAAGGGGATCACGTGACCGTGGGAATACAGTACTGTGACCGTTGTAAATACGAGTCACTTGCCGAGCACATGAATTTTGCTCACATGATCAGTGATATCACGAAGGTCGTAACTATGAAAAGCAGCCTGTTGTAACTTGGAAGTGTCATGAGTCGAGGACTATCTATACTATCCCTTTTGCAGATTTGTAAAGCTTTGTTTACGTGATGCCATAAATGATCAACTGTCCAACTGTGTGATGGGTGACCCCAGGAATCTGAGCCGAGAATACTACAATCCAATTAATAATAATAATAATAATAATAATAATAATAATAATAATAATTTATTAGATTTGTATGCCGCACCTCTCCGAAGACTCGGGGCAGCTCACAACAACGATAAAAACAATATTATAATGGCACAAATCTAATATTAAAAAACTAAAAACCCTATCATAATTAAAAACCAAACAGCACCTACGTACCAAACATAAATTATAATAAGCCTGGGAGAAAGATGTCCCAAATCCCCCATGCCTGGCGGTATAGGTGGGTCTTAGGTAGTTTATGGAAGACAAGGAGGGTGGGAGCAGTTCTAATCTTCGGGGGGAGTTGATTCCAGAGGGCCGGGGCCGCCATAGAGAAGTCCAGAGAAGCAAGTGGAGCAAATGAAAAAGGCCAATGGAATCGTGAATGAATGAATTAAGCCGGGGTGGCGTAGTGGTTAAGAGTGCAGCCCTGCAGGCTCCTTCAGCTAACTGCTAGCTGTAGTTCAGCAGTTCAAATCTCACCACCAGCTCAAAGTTGACTCAGCCTTCCATCCTTCCGAAGTGGGTCAAATGAGGAGCCCGATTGTTGGGGGCAAAATATGCTGATTCTGTAAACTGCTTAGAAAGGGCTGTAAAAGCACTATGAAGCCGTATATAATTCTAAATGCTATTGCTAATCTCAGCCAGTATTCCGTATCTCATGAAATCTCCTTTGCGACAAACAGCTGCAAAAATGTACATAATCTGTTCCATGGAAACATGTGTGGGCACTTGTACATCTGTTGCTACTGTTCATCATTAAGAGTACCTGTCGTGCACAAAAGATCATAGAAGTGCAGAAGAAGTCTAGGGCAGGAAACAGGAACTTCAAGATGTCGTAGGGGGAGAGAAAAAGTATTACGTATTCCTACATTTGTCAAGCCAAAGCCATCATTTTGAGTTAGCTTTTGGCCTGCCACAAGTAGAATAGTAATATGGGAAATGAAGAGGGGTGGATTGCCTATTTGCCGATGACTCTAAAGTCTGCAATAGGGTTGATATTCCTGGAGGCATCTGTAATATGGTAAATGATTTAGCTTTACTAGATAAATGGTCAAAGCAATGGAAACTGCAGTTTAATGTTTCCAAATGTAAAACAATGCACTTGGGGAAAAGGAATCCTCAATCTGAGTATTGTATTGGCAGTTCTGTGTTAGCAAAAACGTAAGAAGAGAAGGATTTAGGGGTAGTGATTTCTGACAGTCTCAAAATGGGTGAGCAGTGTGGTCGGGCAGAAGGAAAAGCAATTAGGATGCTTGGCTGCATAGCTAGAGGTATAACAAGCAGGAAGAGGGAGATTGTGATCCCCTTATATAGAGTGCTAGTGAGACCACATTTGGAATACTGTGTTCAGTTCTGGAGATTGCACCTACAAAAAGATATTGACAAAATTGAACGGGTCCAAAGACGGGCTACAAGAATGGTGGAAGGTCTTAAGCATCAAACTTATCAAGAAAGACTTAATGAACTCAATCTGTATAGTCTGGAGAACAGAAGGAAAAGGGAGGACATGATCGAAACAGTTAAATATGTTAAAGGGTTAAATAAGGTTCAGGAGGGAAGTGTTTTTAATAGGAAAGTGAACACAAGGACAAGGGGACACAATCTGAGGTTAGGTGGGGGAAAGATCAAAAACAACATGAGAAAATAATATTGTACTGAAAGATTAGTAGATGCTTGGAACAAACTTCCAGCAGAGGTGGTTGGTAAATCCACAGTAACTGAATTTAAACATGCCTGGGATAAACATAGATCTATCCTAAGATAAAATACAGGAAATAATATAAGGGCAGACTAGATGGACCATAAGGTCTTTTTCTGCCATCAATCTTCTATATTTATATGTGGTTGCATCCAACCCTGAGATGGGCCCTCCATCCAGGGCAGTTTTCTTCAACTTTGGCCACTGTGGACTCCCATAATTCCCCCGCCAGCAGATTTTAAGATAAGTGGACTCCTCACTCCATAATTCTCCAGCTATTATACTTTAAGATGGGACTCCAACTCCTATAATTCCCCAACCAGTAGACTTTAAGATGAGTGGAGAGTGGACTTCAACTCCCTTAATTCCCCAAGTCAGCAGGTTTTAAGATAGGACTTTAAGATGAAAGGAGTTCAATTCCCTGTTTCCCAACAAGCAGGGTTTAACATGGGACTCCAACTGCCATAATTCCCCAGTCAGCAGTCTTTAAGGTGAGTGGACTCCAACTGCCATAATTCCCCAGCCAGCAGGCTTTAAGATGGGACTCCAAATCCCATAATTCCCCACACAATATGCTTGAGCATGGCTGGACTCCAACTCCCATAATTCCCCAGCTAGCATCCTTTCAGACAAGCGGGGGCCTTCTCTCGCTCTGGGAATTCTGGGAATTGAAGTCGGACTTCAGCCACGGCTGAGGAAGGCCGAATCGCCTCACATAACATCCAGGAGAAACCTCCTCACACCCACCCCGGCCAAAGTAAGGCGACCCCAACGAAAAATAAAAAGCTATCCGAAGGCCCTTCCTGAGACACTCTTCGTGGTTTTTGTCGTTCCCCGCACAATTGGCCTTAGAAAAGGGGGCGCCCCCCCCCTCAATTTCACGAGTACCCGAAAAGTCCCGCCGAGGCGTTCACGCAGCGCGCATGCGTACATGAGCGCGCAGCCTTCTTCACCATCACCCCCCGCCCTCCTCGCCGCTTTCCCGCTTCGTTTCCCAGCTCACCGCTGCCGCCGCCGCGGCTCCCCTCCTGGCGCCTCGAGAGCCCGGAGGGAAGGGAGGAAAGCCGGAAGGTTGCCGTAGGAGCCCGGGGCGAGGCAGAGTCCCCATGGCGGGGCGGGGTGAAATCGGGAAGGAAGGCGGCCAGGCCTCCCTTTGCTTTTTCCCTCAGGCTGGTTGGCTCGCGCCGCTGCTCAAGGCCTCCATGGCGCCACTTCCGGCCTGGGTCGGAAGTCACCTCGGCCTGACGCGCGGGGCCTGGCGGGAGGGGCGGGGCTGGCTGAGCCGGTTGCTATGGAGACGGCCCGAGAGGCCTTGAAATAGGCCTCGGCCTCTCCTGTTGAGCAAGGCGGCGATGGCGCTTGAAGCGGTCGGTGTTCTCTTCTTCCTCCTCTGTTTGGTTCTCCCGAGCCTGGGACGCGCGTACGACGATGGCTGGGACCCGTCCGGATACCTGCTTTACTGCCCCTGCATGGGTGAGGCCCGAACTCAGCCGCTTCGCTCCCTTTTGGTGCTGTTGCCTTTCCTGCCCCTCACACCGGCGGATTGACTGGGTGGCATGAAGCGGGGGTAGTTGCCCCGGTTCCCCTCGCCTTGCCCACCAGCTCTGCACCGCCGGCCTCCGACAGAAGGCCTACCTTTGGGAGGCTGCACTCCCATCATCCTTGGCAAGGGAGAGCACTTAAGCCAGGTTTTAGGACAGGGGTGGGGAACCATGGGCCTTTTAATAACCTGTGGACTACAACTCCCAGCATTCAAGAGCCAGTGACTGAGGAATTCTGGGAGTTTAATTTAATTAATTTAATTTATTAGATTTGTATGCCGCCCCTCTCCTTGGACTCGGAGCGGTTCACAACAAAATAACACACAAAATAACACACATTAACAAATCTAATATTAAAAAACATTTAAAACCCAACATTAAAACCATGCAACACAATCATTCCATGCATAAACTATATATGCCTGGGGGTATCTTAATTCCCCCAAGCCAGGCGACATAGGTGAGTCTTTAGCAATTTACGAATGGCAAGGAGGGTGGGGGCGGCTCTAATATCTGGGGGGAGTTGATTGCAAAGGCCGGGGCCGCCACAGAGAAGGCTCTCCCCCTTGGGCCCACCAATCGACATTGTTTAGTTGACGGGACCGGAGAAGGCCAACTCTGTAGGAACTAATTGGTCACTGGGATTCATGTGGCAGAAGACAGTTCCAGAGGTATTCTGGTCCAATGCCATGTAGGGCTTTATGGGTCATTACCAACACGTTGACTTATGACAGGAAATTGATCGGGAGCCAATGCAGGCCACGGAGTGTTGGAGAGATGTGGGCAAATCTAGGTAGCCCTACGATAGCTCTCGCGGCCGCATTCTGCACGATCTGAAGTTTCCGAACACTCTTCAAAGGTAGCCCCATGTAGAGAGCGTTGCAGTAGTCGAACCTCAAGGTGATGAGGGGATGAGTGACTGAGGAGTGACTCCCGGTCCAAGTAGGGCCGCAACTGGCGCACCAGGGGAACCTGGGCAAACGACCTCCTTGCCACAGCTGAAAGATGGTTCTCTAATATGAGCTGTGGATCGAGGAAGACGCCCTAGTTGTGGACCCTCTCTAAGGGGGTCAATAATCCCCCCCCCCAGGGTAATGGAAGGACAGATGGAATTGTCCTTGGTAGGCAAAACCCACAGCCACTCTGTTTTGTCAGGGTTGAGTTTGAGCCTGTTGACACCCATCCAGAGCCCAACAGCCTCCAGGCACCGGCACATCACTTCCACTGCTTCGCCAACTAGACATGGGTTGTTGAAGTCCACAAGTCATAAAAGGCCCATGGTTCCCCTCCCCCCTGCTTTAGGGTGAAGGAAACCCCAACGAAGGGGTGGGCCTCTTGTGGTCTCCTTTCTATTTGATTTAATTTGGTTGGAGAACGAAATACTTGGGGCCGCCCCTCTTGTTGACTCACCTGGGAGGAGGGGGCTTCCCCCACTTTCCCACAGGAAACACTTTTTGAATAGAATAGAGAATAGAATTGTTCTGTCCCAGCGCCAAGCCCCCCAGAAATCAGATGTGCACCACTGGTTTAACTAATGAAGGATTTCACTGTGTACAAAAAGTATTTACAGTTAAAAGTCTTTTCGAAAGGAAAGTCTCTCAACAGTTTTGCCTAAACATGACAATAATTACCAAGTTCAAACAAGATTCAGTAGCATAGACCAGTGTTTCCCAACCTTGGCCATTTGAGGATATCTGGACTTCAACTCCCAGAATTCCCCAGCCAGCATTCGCTGGCTGGGGAATTCTGGGAGTTGAAGTCCAAATATCTTCAAGTGGCCAAGGTTGTGAAACACTGGCATAGACATTCAGAAGTTGGCTGGAAGCCCAGAACTCCTAAGAAAGCAAAGAACGTGAGTTTTTAAATCACAAGCCAAAAAACAAAAGCTGAAAATAGATTTCTAGGACGCATTGCGTTCTCTGCACTGAAGCATGGTGTGACTCACTCTTAAATACCGTGAGGGCGTGGCCCAATAATCAGCAGTGTTACTCATGAGTAAACCACCTCCTGAGTAACCATTCATGCCTCCTACAGGCCCTGCGCACTGTAGCATCCAGAAGAGGCTCCTCCTCTTCTCCTGAGTCACTCCTCTCAGGAGGTGCAGAAGGCCCTGGTTGCTCTTCAGCTTCTGACATTACGTCCTCTTCACCGTCAGTCTTGGATGCCAAGAACACAGGATGCCTGTACCGCGCCTCCACTGTCTCAGTCTCTATCTCTGCATCCTCAGCTCCATGGCTAATTGCACTGGAGGTGAACGAGCCACAACTGGCATAGCATAGCTTAGCATAGCATAGCATAGATATTGGAATGTTGCGTTGAATTCTTTATTGGCCAAGTGATTGGATACACAAGGAATTTGTCTCGGTTCATAAACTCTCAGTGTACATAAAAAAGAGAAAAGATACGTTTGTCAAGAATCGTAAGGTACAACACTTAATGATAGGCCAAATACAAATAAGCAATCAAATCATATTAGGAACCAGTCAATCATAAGGATACACGCAACAAAGTTACAGTCATAAGTGGGAGGAGATGGGTGATGGGAACAATGAGAAGACTAATAGCGCAGATTTAAAAAATAGTTTGACCTTGGTGAGAGAATTATTTGCTTAGCAGAATGCTGGCATTCAGGAAGAAACTGTTCTTGTGTCTAGTTGTCTTGATTTAGAGTGCCCCATCGCGTTGTTTTGAGGATAGGAGTTGAAAGAATTTATGTATAGGATGTGACAGGTCTGTTGATATTTTTGATATTTTTTATTGGGAGATAAATATTTGAATTTATCTCCCAGTAAAATATTATTGATTTATTTGTTAAATTTATTTACTCCCTTGAGTAAAGCAGTCTCACCCTGAGACTACTTTAGGTGGCTTTTTATTTACAGGTATCCTTGACTTACAACAGTTCACTTAATGACCATTCAAAATTACAACAGCACAGAGAAAAAGAGACTTACGACTATTTGTCGTTGCATCATCCCCATGATTAGGTGATCAAAGTTCAAATGCCTAATAACTGGCTCAGTTTATGACAGTTGCAGTGTCCTGGGGTGATGTGATTATCTCTTGTGACCTGACAGTCAGAACACTCACTTAGCAATGTGTTACTAAGTAAATAACTGGAGTGATTCACTTAAAAACTCCAGCAAGAAAGGTTCTAAAATAGGGCAAAACTCACTTAATAACCATCTTGCTTAGCAGCAGAAATTCTGGCCTCCATTGTGGTTGTAAGTCAAAGATTAGCTGTGTCTGTAATTTCATCTTCACGGTTGAACTCAAAAGCTCTTCATCAAAAAAGCCTGTCTAGACTTAATGCTGCCTTTTCTTTGCCCAGTGAGTAAGAAACAGTCCTTTGTGTTCTGTTCCAAGGGAGATTTGGGAATCAAGCAGATCACTTCCTCGGATCTTTGGCGTTCGCTAAGACAGTGAATCGGACTTTAGCTGTGCCTCCGTGGATTGAGTACCGGCATCACAGGCCTCCCTACACGAATGTATGTTACGTTATTATCTTTACATGTTGCGCATCTAATTGCAAAAATGACTGGGTTGGTTGGTTGGGTTGGATTCAGAGCTTTTGGTGTATTATTTATTTGATTTTTTTAAATCCCACCTTAATTATTGTTTATAGTACAGTGGTACCTCGGTACTCGAACGCTTTGGTTCTCGTACATTTCGGATAACGAACAAAATTTTCGGCAAAAATTTGCTTTGGTATCTGAACAAAAATTCGGATACTGAACAGCCACAGAAAATTTTGTTCATTATCCGAAATGTTACCGCCGGGGGCTGCTGCAATCCCAGCAGCTTCAGGGGGCTGAGGAGCTCTATAAGAGCTCCAAGCTGCAGGAAGGGTGGGGGCGGCTGCAATCCTGGCAACTTCGGGAGGCTCCTTTCCTCATTGCTTCCTCTTACTACCTGTAAGCAGCTGCAAAAACTTTCTCCTTCACGGCTGTGGCTTCCCTTCGAGTAGCAACAGCGCCGGGAACGTCACGTGGTGAAGGGAAGCCGCCGGAGCCATCTCAGCAGTTGCCGCCGCTCCAGCAGCTTCCCTTCATTACGTGACGTTCCCGGCGCTGTTGCTCCTCGAAGGGAAGCCGTTGCCGCCGCCGGGAAGGAGAAAGTTTTTGCAGCTGCTTACAGGTAATAATACGAAGCATTGGGGAAAGGAGCTCCCCGAAGCTGCCGGGATTGCAGCCACCCCCACCCTTCCTGCAGCTTGGAGTACCGAATTTATCCCATAGGAAATAAATAAAATAGATTTAATTGGTTCCCAGCGAGTTAACAGGGAACCAATTAAATCCATTTCCATTATTTCCTATGGGATAAATAAATTCGGTACTCGACCAAATTGGTTCTCGACCACACTTCTGGAACGAATTGTGGTCGAGAACCAAGGCATCACTGTAGTTCAAAATGGTGAGCGTACCTACTACACTTTCCTTCTATTTTCCTTGCAACAACAACCCAGTGAGATAGATTGGGCTGAGAGAGTGACTGATCCAGTTGCCCAACTCGCTTTCACGCCTGTGAGACTCAGCATCTCCTGGTGATTGACCCAAAGGCCCCCATCTGGCTTTCATCATCCCCTAGTAATTGTCCCAAAGTCCCCCAGCCAGCTTTCATGCCTAAGGTAGAACTAGAACTCACTGGCTCCTGGTGTTTGGCTCAGAGTCACCCACCTGGCCTTCATGCCTAAGACAGATCACCGTGTAGTAATTGGCCCAAGCCACCCAGCCAGCTTTCCTGGCTAAGGCGGAACTAGAACTCACCGGCTCCTGGTGATTGTCTCAGAGTCACCCATCTGGCTTTTGTGCCCAAGGTTGGACTAGAACTTATCATCCCCTAGTAATTGGCCCAAAGTCCCTCAGCCAGATTTTATGTTGAAAGCGGGACTAGAACTCACCGGCTCCTGGTGATTGGCTCAAAGTCACTCATCTGGCTTTCGTGCCTAAGACAGGACTGGAACTCCCCGGCTCCTAGTCACCCAGCGTAGCACGTTAAGTGGCTCTGATTTATTGTTGTTGTTGTTGTTATTATTATTATTATTATGTCAATACAACACAGCAAACAAGATCACTATGCTGGATTTCGTATTTCATCACCAGTCGGGCGCTTCCCAAGCACCTAGGACTGCATTGTTATTATTATTGTTGTTGTTGTTGTTTTGTTATTGTTATTATTTAGATTTGTATGCCGCCCCTCTCCAGAGTCTCGTGAAGATATATGACAAGCTCCCTTTTTAAGATCCAATGCTCATTTCAAGACCCCTATCCAACCTGCCCATTTGTCCCATTTGAATAGCCAGTGGTCAGGTTTTTTTATTTAACCATGATGTGTGTTTGCTATCGTCTTCAGTGTGTTAGTGTACACGTGGGTTCCTTTTTATTGCAGCTACATGTTCCTTACCAAAAATACTTCAAGATGGACACCCTGCTAGAGTACCACCGGGTCATTAGCTTGGAGGAGTTTATGGAGAAGCTGGCGCCCACTCACTGGCCTGCTGGCAAGAGGGCGGCCTACTGCTTTGAAGCGGCAGCTCAGAGAAGCCCTGACAAAAAGACCTGCCCCATGAAGGTAGGAGACTGACTTTAAGACTTAAAGAAGATTCAGAATATTTATTTATTTATGTATTTATTTTATGTATTTATTTATTTATTTATTTATTTATTTATTTATTAGATTTGTATGCCACCCCTTTCCGTAGACTCGGGGCAGCTCACAACATAATAAAACAATTCATAACAAATCTAATAATTTACAATTTAAAAATTTAAAGTAGTTAAGAAAACCCCATTTTTAAGCAGACATACCTACAAACATACCATACATAAATTGTATAGGCCCGGGGGAGATATCTCAATTCTCCCATGCCTGACGACAAAGGTGGATTTTGAGGAGTTTACGAAAGGCAAGGAGGGTAGGGGCAGTTCTAATCTCTGGGGGGAGTTGGATCCAGAGGGCCGGGGCCACCACAGAGAAGGCTCTTCCCCTGTGTCCCACCAAGTGGCATTGTTTAGTTGACGCGACCCGGAGAAGACCCACTCTGTGGGACCTAATCGGTTGCTGGGATTCGTGCAGCAGAAGGTGGTCCCGGAGATAATCTGGTCCGGTGCCATGAAGGGCTTTATAGGTCATAACCAACACTTTGAATTGTGCCCGGAAATTAATCAGCAACCAATGCAGACTGCGGAGTGTTGGTGTGACATGGGCATATTCAGGGAAGCCCATGATTGCTCTCGCAGCTGCATTCTGCACGATCTGAAGTTTCTGAACACTTTTCAAAGGTCGCCCCATGTAGAGAGCGTTACAGTAGTCGAGCCTCAAGGTGATGAGGGCATGAGTGACTGTGAGCAATGAGTCCCGGTCCAAATATTATAGAATCTGGGGGGAAATTTATGAATGGATGGAAGTTAAAAATATTTAAGTATATGAATATTTTTTTTCTTTTTTTCCCCCGAAAAAGGCAACAGATTGAAAAATAGCGGTTAGACACCCAGATGGAAAAAAAGAAAAAAGAAATAGTGGCAGCTAATGTAACACAAATCTAAGATAGTTCATGTTTTCATATTATTTTACATGGGAAAACAATTTCTATTAGGGACTTAGCTAAATGTTGGAGCGAGGGGGATTTTTTTTCTTTTTCTTCTCTCTTTCCCTTTCTCCATAAATAATGGTGAATATGGGATTTATAGAAATGTTAGATATTGAAGATATATTTGGGGGTTTTGTTTCTTTTTACATAGAAACATAGAAGACTGAGGGCAGAAACAGACCTCATGGTCCATCTAGTCTGCCCTTATACTATTTTCTGTATTTTATCTTAGGATGGATATATGTTTATCCCAGGCATTTTTCTTTATTTGTTTCTGTTTTTAAAGTTTTGTACTACTGTACTTATAATGTTGGAGAGATGGAGTTATGGGCGGGGAGAGAGAAGGTAGAAAGTAAAGAAACTTCTTAAAGCACATGAATGATATGGAAATGTGGCATATGTATCTGGTTTGATATTGGTCTTGTGATTTGTTATTTTCATATGTTTTATCTTAAGGTGGAGAATTTTTTTAAAAAAAATTATACCCAAGGTAGGAGTGTCGTGGTTCTCCTATAGCCGTGATGGCCAACCTATGGCAGGCGTGGCACGGAGAGCCATGTTGGAGGGCACTCAAGGTGTTGCCCTATGTCAGCTCCACCGTGCATGCTGTCAGTCCAGGCTGATTTTCGGCCTTGTGGAAGTCCGTTTCTCCATCCGGAGGTTCCAAGGAAGCTTCCCTGAAGGCCCCGGCTGCGAAAAAACACCCAACGGGCAAACCAGAAGTCCGTTTTTCCAAACTGCTGTCTTGCTCATTGGGTGTTTTTCCCCCCACTGCCCCAGGCTTCAGTGAGGCTTATACGCATGCGCGGGGACAGGGGACAGGAATTGGGCGCATGCGCAGGACTAGCGGGGGGGTGCTCATTTGTGGGGGGCAAGGGAGTGGGTGCGGGGATTCTAGCATACGTACACACATACCTTTGGCACACAAACCAAAAAAAGTTCGCCATCAGTGCCCTATAGGAATTCTGTACTGGTTTCTACTTAAGAAAGATGTACAGTATGTCACAGAAGTGAGTGCACACCCTCACATTTTGTAAATATACTGCTCAAAAGAATAAAGGGAACCCTGAAAGAACCCATCCTAGATCTGAATGAATGAAATATTCTCATTGAATCCTTTGTTCTGTACAAAGTTGAATGCACACAACAGCAGGTGAAATTGATTGTCAATCAGTGTTGCTTCCTAAGTGGACAGTTTGATTTCACAGAAGTTTGATTTACTTGGAGTTATATTGTGTTGCTTAAGTGTTCCCTTCATTTTTTTGAGCAATGTATTTAAGTATATGTGACAACACTGAAGAAATGACACTTGGCTACAGTGTAAAGTAGTGGCTACACAGCTTGTATAGCAGTGTAAATGTACTGTCCCCTCAAAATAACGCAACACAAGGCCATTAATGTCTAAACTGCTGGCAACAAAAGTGAGTACACCCCTAAGTGATAATGTCCAAGCAGCCCTTTTGCCTTCCTGGTATCATGTGACTTGTTAGTGGTACAAGGTCTCAGGTGTGTGAAATTTGATGTTATTGGTCTCACTCTCTGATACTGGTCACTGGAAGTTCAACATGGCACCTCATGGCAATGAATTCTCTGAGGGTCTGAAAAAATAAATTGTTACACTACATAAAGATGGCCTAGGCCAGTGATGGCGATTATATGGCACGGGTGCCACAGGTGGTACATGGAGCCATATCTGCTGGCACACGAGCAGTTGCCCTAGCTCAGCTCCAATGTGCATGTGTATTGCTGAATGTTGGCTAGCACAGAGGCTCCGGGAGGGCGTTTTCGGCTTCCAGAGAGCCTCGGGGGGGGGGGGGGATTTTTACCCTCTCCCGTCTCCAGCGAAGCCTTTGGAGCCTAGGGAATGCAAAACAGGAGCCTACTGGGCCCACCAGAAGTTGGGAAACAGGCCGTTTCCAGCCTCCAAAGGGCCTCCAGGCGGTGGGGAAAGCTGTTTTCGCCCTCCCCAGGCACTGAATTATGGGTGTGGACGATAACACGAGCATACGCTCTTTCCGCAACTGAAGGAAAAAAGGTTCACCATCCCTGGCCTAGGCCATTTAACCAATGTCTCGCTTAGCAGGAGAAGTTTTGGGCTCAATTGTGTGTCATAAATCGAGGTCTATCCAAATTGATCCTCTTTTTTTCTTTTTGCAGGACGGGAATCCCTTTGGGCCTTTCTGGGATCAATTTGCGGTGGAGTTCGATACGTCGGAGTTGTTTGAAGGCCTCTCCTTCAGCGCTTTTTACAAGGAGAAGTGGAACCAAAGGTAACCAAGTTGGAAATTGCTCACAAGGCAGAATCCCGGGTGGACAATCGGATTTTAGTCAGATTGGAGAAGTGCACAGCTTGCCTCTCCTCCCCGAATGAATAAAATATAACAACATATACACTGCTCAAAAAAAAAATAAAGGGAACACTCAAAGAACCCATCCTAGGCCTGAATGAATGAAATATTCTCCTTGAATACTTTGTTCTGTACAAAGTTGAATGTGCACAACAGCAGGTGAAATTGATTGTCAATCAGTGTTGCTTCCTATGTGGACAGTTTGATTTCACAGAAGTTTGATTTACTTGGAGTTATATTGTGTTTTTTAAGTTTTCCTTTTATTTTTTTTTGAGCAGTATATGTACAGTGGTACCTCAAGATACGAACCCCTCGTCTTACGAACAACTCGTGATATGAACCCGGGGTTCAGAAAAATTTTGCCTCTTCTTACGAACTTTTTTCGAGTTACGAACCGGCGTTCGGAGACAGCTGGGAAGCCGCGCGGCTGTTTTAAAAGGTGACAGCCGGGCGGCGGGGCTTCCCAGAAGCCTCCTGAACGCCGGTTCGTAACTCGAACAAAGTTCGTAAGAAGAGGCAAAATTTTGCTGAACCCCGGGTTCGGTTCGGGAGGTTGCTGGGAAGCCCCCCAGGCCGGCTGCGACCTTTTAAAACACCCGCGCCGCTTCCCAGCTGTCTCCCGAAGCCGAACGCAGAAGTTCGGCTTTAGCGTTCGGCTTCAGGAGACAGCTGAGAAGCGGCGCGGGTGTTTTAAAAGGTCGCAGCCGGCCTGGGGGGCTTCCCAGCACCCCCCTGAACCCCGAACCCGGGTTCGGGGGGGTGCTGGGAAGCCCCCCAGGCCGGCTGTCACCTTTTAAAACAGTCGCGCGGCTTCCCAGCAGTCGCCAAAAGCCGTTTTTTTGCGGGGGGGGGTTTGGTTGCACGGATTAATTGACTTTACATTGTTTCCTATGGGAAACAATGTTTCGTCTTATGAACCTTTCGTCTTACGAACCTCCTCCTTGCACCAATTAAGTTCGTATCATGAGGTATTACTGTATATGTATATTTTAAACCGTAATGCAACATTACATGATCACTGAGGCTGGGAGAAGAAAGGCTAAGTTTAACTTGGGTTCTTTTTGATTTCGACCCAAAGGTAGGCGATAAAAGAGCAGAATCCGTTTTAGGATGTTGTTTGCAAAGTTTTCAGCACCCGATCAAACCCCAGGGAAATGTGTTTTAGACAATGTTGCTTGGCAGGGCCTAGGGGAAAAACCTTCTCTGTGGGGGCCCCGGCCCTCTGGAATCAGCTCCCCGCAGAGATTCGCACTGCCCCCTCCCTCCTGGCGTTCCATAAAAGTTTAAAGACCTGTCTGTGCTGCCAGGCTTGGGGCTATTATACCCTAGTCCTCCTGGCTGATGAGTGTGAATAGAAATGAATGATTTTAAATGTTATTAGAGTTTTTAAAGTTTTTTAGCTATATTAACTGGATTTTTTAGATATGTATATTGTTTATTGTTTTGATATGAGTTCTAGGAGAGGGGCAGCAAAGAAATCCAATGAATGAATGAATGAATGAGGCCAAGCACTTGTTTCAGGGTTCAGAAATATATAAGACAAGGTCTTATTTTTGGAGAAATAGGTTATTATGGAGAAACAAATGTACAGCCTTCTGCTGCACGAATCCCAGCGACCAGTTAAGTCCCAGAGTGGGCCTTCTCCGGGTCCCGTCAACTAAACAATGTTGTTTGGCGGGGCCCAGGGGAAGAGCCTTCTCTGTGGCGGCCCCGGCCCTTTGGAACCAACTCCCCCCAGATATTAGAATTGCCCCCACTCGCCTTGCCTTTCGTAAGCTGCTTAAACCCCACCTCTGCCGCCAGGCATGGGGGAACTGAGATATTCTTTCCCCCTAGGCTTTTACAATTTACGCATGGTTTGTCTGTATGTATGTTTGGTTTTATAATAAGGTTTTTTTTAGTTGTTTTAGTATTGGATTGTTACATGCTGTTTTTTATCACTGTTGTTAGCTGCCCCGAGTCTATGGAGAGGGGCGGCATACAAATCCAATAAATAAATAATAAAATAAATAAATAAATAAACATGGTTCAGAGATCTCTGGATTCAAACTTTCAATCAAGCTGGCAGGTCATTTTTCCTTTGGTCACCAAGAGAAAGGACGAATAATAACATGGTTTCCCCCCCCCCCTCCTAGGTATCCACCCTCGGAACATCCCATTCTTGCCCTCCCGGGTGCCCCGGCACAATTTCCCGTCCTGGAAGAGAACCGGCCCCTACAGCGTTACGTGGTTTGGTCCGATGAGATGGTGGAGAAAGGAGAGTTCTACGTCAAGTCCCTTCTGACCAGACCCTACGTGGGCATTCATTTGCGCGTGGGTTCAGACTGGGTACGTACCTGATGCAGAGGTTTGGTTACCCGCGATTGGGTTGGTCTTTGGCCGCTACACCAATTTCAAAGCCAAAAGAGGGAATCAGTAAGAAAGAGAGTAGACAGCCACTTGTCCGGAATGGTCGAGGGAAGAGGTCAGCAACCTGTGGCTCTGGAGCCTCATGTGGCTCTTTCATCCCACTGCTGTGGCTCCCTGTCAGCTCCATAGTAGACAGGGTGTTCGGTTAGGACAGGTGGAGGAAAGAGGACACCAGGGGTGGTGCAGTTGTTAGAGTGCTGCACTGCAAGCTACTTCAGCTAACCGCTAAAGTTCAGCAGTTCAAATCTCATCACCATGTCAAGGTTGGCTCAGCCTTCCATCAAATGAGGATCCAGATTGTTGGAGGCAGGAGGCTGATTCTGTAAACCACTTAGTGTTCTGGATTCTGGTAGAACTTTGATTACAGCGACCGGTTAGGTCCCACAGAGTTGGTCTCCTCCGGGTCCCGTCAACTAAACAATGTCGTTTGGCGGGACCCAGAGGAAGAGCTTTCTCTGTGGCGGCTCCGACCCTCTGGAATCAGCTCCCTCCAGAGATTAGAACTGCCCCCACCCTCCTTGCCTTTCGTAAACGCCTTAAAACCCACCTCTGCTGTCAAGCGTGGGGGAACTGAAACATCTCCCCCTGCCTATGTAGTTTTTGTGTATGATATGACTGTATGTATGTTTTTTATATATTGGGGTTTCTTGTTTTTTAGACTTTTTAAATGTATTATTGTTATTTTAGAGTCTAACTATTAGATTTGTCATTGTATATTGTTTTTATCATTGCTGTAAGCCACCCCGAGTCTACGGAGAGGGGCGGCATACAAATCTAATAAATAATAGTAATAAATAATAATAATAGTACATTGAAAATAACACTTACTGAATGCAGGGTTTCACAAACAAAAACCCCTCCATTTTTTATTCTCCTCTCCTCCGTATTGAAAATGCGATACAGTCACATTCCTCTCTATCTTTAGCAATTAGAGCACACAAACTTTCCTCCAGGCCTCCTCCCTTATCTTAAGATTTATGTCTGTACAGCCGTAGTTCAAAAGCAACAGGAACAGCTGCGAAATAATAATTAATAAGCTGACTCACTCCGGAGGTCATAACCAACACTTTGAATTGTGACCAGAAACTGATCAGCAAACAATGGAGACTGCGGAGTGTTGGTGTGACATGGGAAGCCCACGATTGCTCTCGCAGCTGCATTTTGCATGATCTGAAGATTTATTTTATTTATTTATTAGATTTGTATGCCGCCCCTCTCCGAAGACTCGGGGCGGCTCACAACAATAGTAAAAGAACATAATAGTAAAACAAATCTAATATTAAAAGAAATATATATATATATATGACGGTCTTGGTATATTCGGGTTTCTTCCCGTGTAGGATTTAGAAATTTCTGGGAAGGTTTCGACGAGGTCCCACTCGTCATCCTCAGGCTGGTGCTTCTGTCCTCGTTCTGTGTTCGCCCTAGAACAAGGACAGAAGCACCAGCCTGAAGGTGACGAGTGGGACCTCGTCGAAACCTTCCCAGAAATTTCTAAATCCTACACGGGAAGAAACCCGAATATACCAAGACCATCATACCTGTACCCGTGAAAATCTACGAAAACAAATATATATATAAAACCCCAAT
Organism: Erythrolamprus reginae; assembly: GCF_031021105.1. Lineage (NCBI taxonomy): Eukaryota > Metazoa > Chordata > Lepidosauria > Squamata > Dipsadidae > Erythrolamprus > Erythrolamprus reginae. The sequence goes on along the minus strand of NC_091952.1, from coordinate 3,149,985 downwards.
AGTTAAAAACCATACAACACATACATACCAATAATAAAATATAGGAGCCTGGGGGAGGTGTCTCACTTCCTCTATGCCTGGCGATATAGGTGGGTCTTGAGTAATTTGCGAAAGACAAGGAGGGTGGGGGCCAATCTGATCTCCGGGGGAGTTGATTCCAGAGGGCCGGGGCCACCACAGAGAAGGCTCTTCCCCCGGGGTATCGCCAGACGACATTGTTTAATCGACGGGACCCGGAGAAGGCCAACTCTGTGGGACCTAATCGGTCGCTGGGATTCGTGCGGCAGCAGGCGGTCTCGGAGATATTCTGGTCCAATGCCATGTAGGGCTTTAAAGGTCATAACCAACACTTTGAATTGTGACCGGAAACTGATCGGCAGCCAGTGCGTTTTTATAGTCCGAAAAATACTGTCGTTATGAAGACCACTCCCCAGCGCTGCCTTGTATTTTCCCCTCCTTTCTGTCCCCCGTTAGAAAAACGCCTGCAATCTGCTGAAGGAGGGCACGGCTGGGTCGCATTTAATGGCGTCGCCGCAGTGCGTGGGCTACGACCGCAACAGTGCCGCAGCCCTGACCATGGACATGTGTCTGCCGGATCTGAAGGAGATCAAGCGGGCCCTGAAACTCTGGGTGGAGAGGACGGAGGCCAAAGCCGTCTACGTGGCCACCGACTCAGAGCCCTACAGCAAAGAGATACAGCAGCTTTTCGAAGGAAAGGTAACCCCCGCCTCCCACCCAAGAACATTCTGCCCATCGCTGCCAGTGTTGACAGGGGCGTGCAGGTAGCCCTCGAATTACGACCACAGTTGAGCCCAGAATTGATGTGGCTACGGGAGACGTTTGCTAAGTGAGCTTTGCCCCATTTTACAACTAGTGTTGGGCGAACCCAACGAAGTTAGTTCGGTTGAACTTTGCCGGGAAGTTCGGGTGAGTTTGCTGAACCTGAACCGCAGCAGCGCCGCTGCGGTGTCCTTTTCCGTAAAAATAAACAAGGAGGTGGGGAATTCCCCACCTCCTTTTGTTTCCTTTTATTTTACGGACAAGGATGGCGCTGCAAGCAAAAGGAGGTGGGGAATCCCACGAAGGGATTCTGTGGGCGGGGCTTTGACGTCACAGAGACTCCTTCCTCCCCATTTTGGCCGGCCAGGAAGTAGTCTCTCTGACGTCAAAGCCCCGCCCCGGAATCCCTTTGTGGGATTTCCCACCTTTTGCTTGCAGCGCCACGAGCGAATGCCGAACACGGACTTTTTAAAAAGTTCAGGTTCGCCCAACACTATTTCCAAACTCTCTTGCAGTTGATCAGGGAACCTGGCTTCCCCATTGACTTTGGCTAATCAGAAGATCGCAGAAGGGGAATCCGGTGACCCTCTAGACCAGGGATGGCGAACCTATGGCACAAGTGCCACAGGTGGCACCCGCAGTTATGTTTGCTGGCATGCGAGCCATTGCCCAAGCTCAGCTCCAATGTGCATGTGTGCACCGGTCAGCTGATTTTTGGCTCACACAAAGGCTCTGGGAGGGCGTTTTTGGCTTCCAGAGGACCTCGGGGGGGATGGGGGAGGGTGTTTTTGTCCTCCCGAGGCTGCAGGGAAGCCTTTAGAGCCTAGGGAGGGTGAAACACAAGCTTACCGGGCCCACCAGAAGCTGAGAAATGGGCCATTTCTGGCTTCCAGGGGGCGGGGGAGGCCATTTTCGCCCTCCCCAGGCATTGAATAATGGATATGGATAGTCTCACCTTAGGCATGAAAGACAGCTGGGTGACTTTGGGCCAATCATTAGGAGAGCTTGAGTTCTAGTCCAGCCTTAGGTATGAAAGCCGGTTGGGTGACTTTGAGCCAATCATCAGGAGACAGCCAATTACCAGGAGACTGAATTCTAGTCCCGCCTTAGGCATGAAAGCTGACTGGGTGACTTTGGGCCAATCACCAGGAGACTGTGAATTCTAGTCCCGCCTTAGGCATGAAAGCTGGCTGGGTGACTCTGGACCAGTTGCTCACTCTCAGCCCAGTCTACCTCACAGGGTGGTTATGCTGGTGTAAATGAGAGAAGGAAACTAGTCTTAGATATATTGAGCCCTGAGTTATTTATAAAAAAGTAACAAAGATGGGATATAAATAAAATGTTAAAAAAAAAATAAGGCGTTGTGGCTGTTTTCCCATCGCAGGTAAAAGTGGTCCATTTGCAACCGGAAGTGGCCCAGATAGACCTGTATGTCCTCGGCCAGTCTGACCATTTTATCGGCAACTGCGTCTCCTCCTTCACTGCCTTCGTGAAACGGGAGAGGGACATCCACCAGAGGCCGTCTTCCTTTTTCGGCATGGACTACCCCCCTAAGCTACGGGATGAATTATAACCCGCAGAGGACAATGGGCTTCGGGTCTCGGCACACACAACGCCCCATCGGAAGCACAGCTGCAGTTGGTCAGCTCTGCAGATTCACCCTGGTGCTGTTCTGATTTTTTCTCCCCCAATAGCCTGAGCTGGGAGAATAGAGCGACTTCTGGGAAAATCCCATTTTCCCCCCTGCTGCGGTTTAAATCAAGGAATTCTCTGAATACGCTTGACTTTTCTCCTTCCCTTTCCACAGCCTTCTTACCTCAGAATGAATGTCTGAACTGGTGCTCCTTAAGCGCACAGTATTTTACCACGGCACAATCATTGAATCACCCAAAAAATGATCTGCAGTTCAGCAGTGGCTAACCGAAGACACTTTAATTCATCATTGTAACTGATTAACATTTGGAAGTTTTTTTCCAGAACGGATTTAAATCTCCATCCCTTCCGCTTGGACTGCGAAGACTAAATCTGAATTTGCCAGGATCTGTAACGTGGTTTGGTATCTTCAGAACTAATTAGCATTGAAGCCTCTAATGAGGAACAGGCTGCCAAGTACATATATATATATATATTTGATATTGAAAAAAAATGAGGTATTTTTGAACAGTTTAGTATTTTTACAGAAATCACAGTCTAAAAGCTGAAATAAAAATAATCTTTTCTAAAATAAAACATTCTCGTTCTTTACTTTCGCTATGGATGCATTAACCCAGGTTTTCAGAGTTTGAATACAAGTTGTGTTTCAGCCCAATTGAGCCCAACATTTCTGCTGCTAAGTGGAACTGTTATGTTCTATCACTGAGCCCCACAGGAATCAAATGCAGACCACCGAGTGTAGATAATAAAGGGTTTACTCTGTATAAGGAATATATATTTACAAGGCAAATCTTTCGAATAAAGTAAAAGTCTATAAATGTCTTTGCCAGAATGAGCAGGGAGACTATTATCAGCTGGCGAGAGTCCCAGAAAGAGAGATAAGCACAAATATAATTACCCAGCTGTAAATAGTCAGAAATAAAGGTGCAAAGGAATAATTTTGAAGACTGGAGTTTTTCTGAAAGCCAAGAATGTCTGTTTAAACACAAGCAGAATTACCACGAAGCTAGAAGCCAGAATGAAACGCGTTGTTCTCCTCTGCACTTGGAAGGAGACGTCCAACATGGGTTAATTCACCAATCCCTTGTTCTCTTCCGCTGGCTTCCTGCTACACAATGGTAATACCAACTTCCCCCGCGAACATTCCCCGCGAGAGCTACGTGCTTGTATTTTATTTATTTATTTATTGGATTTGTATGCCACCCCTCTCCGTGGACTCGGGGCGGCTAACAACAGTGGTAAAAACAACATGCGACAATCCAATACTAAAACAGCTAAAAACCCTTATTTTAAAACCAATCATACATGCAAACATACCATACATAAATTGTAGAAGCCTAGTGGGAAAGAATATCTCAGTTCTCCCATGCCTGACGACAGAGGTGGGTTTTAAGAAGCTTACGAAAGGCAAGAAGGGTGGGGGCTATTCTAATCTCTGGAGGGAGTTGTTTCCAGAGGGCCGGGGCCGCCACAGAGAAGGCTCTTCCCCTGGGTCACGCCAAACAACATTGTTTAGTTGACGGGACCCGGAGAAGGCCAACTCTGTGGGACCTAATCGGTCGCTGGGATTTGTGCAGCAGAAGGTGGTCCCGGATATAACCTGGTCCGGTGCCATGAAGGGCTCTATAGGTCATAACCAACACTTTGAATTGTGACCGGAAACTGATCGGCAACCAATGCAGACTGCGGACTGTTGGTGTGACATGGGCATATTTGGAAAAGCCCATGACTGCTCTCGCAGCTGCATTCTGCATAATCTGAAGTTTCCGAACACTCTTCAAAGGTAGCCCCATGTAGAGAGCGTTACAGTAGTCAAGCCTCGAGGTGATGAGGGCATGAGTGACTGTGAGCAATGAGTCCCGGTCCAGATAGGGCCGCAACTGGTGCACCAGGCGAACCTGGGCGAACGCCCCCCTCGCCACAGCTGAAAGATGGTTCTCTAGTGTGAGCTGTGGATCGAGGAGGACGCCCAAGTTGCAGACCCTCTCTGAGGGGGTTAGTAATTCCCCCCCCCCCCAGGGTAATGGATGGACAGATGGAATTGTCCTTGGGAGGCAAAACCCACAGCCACTCCGTCTTTCCGGATAACCCTCGTAGATGAAGGTTAACAGACTTCAGTTGAGTGGTGAGGGAGTTGACTTAGAGTGTTTCTGTTTACATAGCAGCTCTAGGAGATGTCCTCCTCTTTTCACTTGGGCTCCAGGCTCTGACGGTCCTTCTACAACATCCCCCAATGGGGCCACGTTGTAACTGCCGCTTCGGTCTTGAATTTGCTGCTCTTTCCTCCGTTGTGACAGGAGCAACTCCCTCGCCACGGTCTTCGCTGCAAAGAGTGAAAGAACAGTTAAGATCAAAAGGAAGGAAGACGTGGGCGATGGGTTCAAAAGAGAATGGCAAGAACAATGGGGTCTTAATCCTGCTCACCTGTGCTTTGTATCTAACACAATGAAATCCAAGGGAGAGAAAAGTAAAGTCCTACACTTAGGGAAGAAAACTAAAAGTACACATCATATAGACTGGGTGAAACCAGACTTAATAACAGGGACTGTGAGATGCATCTTAACAGCGGACAACAAATTACATATGAGCCAGCAATGTGTGGCAGTAATTTAATTTAATTTTAATTTTAATTACTTAGATTTATAAGCAGCCCTTCTCCAAATGGACTCAGTAGCCAAAAAAGCCAATGCAATCCTAAACTGCCTCAACAGAAGGATACAATCAAGATCAACCTGCTGGGTGAGATCATCCAAGGGCATGGGGTGAGGTATCATCAGTATGCAGATGATACCCAGCTCTACATCTCCACCCCGCTGACTGGAAGTGATGTGCCGGTGCCTGGAGGCTGTTGGGGTCTGGATGGGTGTCAACAGACTCAAGCTCAACCCTGATAAGACGGAGTGGCTGTGGGTTTTGTCTCCCAAGGACAATTCTATCTGTCCATCCATAACCCTGGGGGGGGAATTATTGACCCCCTCAGAGGGTCCGCAACTTGGACGTCCTCTTCGATCCACAGCTCACATTAGAGAAACATCTTTCAGCTGTGGCGAGGGGGGCGTTTGCCCAGGTTCGCCTGGTGCACCAGTTGCGGCCCTATTTGGACCGGGAGTCACTGCTCACAGTCACTCATGCCCTCATCACCTCGAGACTCGACTACTGTAATGCTCTCTACATGGGGCTACCTTTGAAAAGTGTTCGGAAACTTCAGATCGTGCAGAATGCAGCTGCGAGAGCAGTCATGGGCTTCCCAAGGTATGCCCATGTTACACCAACACTCCGCAGTCTGCATTGGTTGCCGATCAGTTTCCGGTCACAATTCAAAGTGTTGGTTATGACCTATAAAGCCCTTCATGGCACCGGACCAGATTATCTCAGGGACCGCCTTCTGCTGCACGAATCCCAGCGACCAGTTAGGTCCCACAGAGTGGGCCTTCTCCAGGTCCCGTCAACTAGGGGAAGAGCCTTCTCTGTGGCGGCCCCGGCCCTCTGGAACCAGCTCCCCCCTGAGATTAGAATTGCCCCCACCCTCCTTGCCTTTCATAAGCTTCTTAAAACTCACCTCTGCCATCAGGCATGGGGGAACTGAGATATTCTTTCCCCCTAGGCCTTACAAGTTACGCATGGTATGTCTGTATGTATGTTTGGTTTTATAATAAGGTTTTTTTTAGTTGTTTAGTATTGGATTGTTACATGCTGTCTTTTATCACTGTTGTTAGCCGCCACGAGTGCAGAGGGGCGGCATACAAATCAAATAAATGAATGAATGAATGAACGAATGAACGAATAAATAAATAAATAAATAAATAAAGGGAGTTACTAATACCACTCCCTAAAGTCAGTAAGTACTTTATAGTAATTTAATAATTTAAAGCCTTAATAAGACCACACCTAGAATAATGCATCCAGTTTTGATCAGCACAAAGATGGTGAGACTCCAGAAAAAGGGCAGAGAAGAGTAACCAAAAAGACGATTAAGGGACTGGAGGCTAAAACATAGGGAGAATGGTTGCAGAAACTGGACATGTTTAGCGAAGAGAAGGAGCAGGGGAGACAGGATAGCATTATCCAATATTTGAGGGGCTGCCACAGATGAGGGGGGGTGTCAAGCGATTTCCCAAAGCCCCTGAAGGCCGGACAAGGAATAAATGGATGGAAACCAGTGGTGAAATCCACATTTTTTTACTACCTGTTTTGTGGGCATGTTTTGGTGGGCTTGCAAAATTTTCATTCCCCCCCAACTCTGGGGATACTAATAGTTTTTAAATCTTGGCCCCTTTAAGAGGTGTGGACATCAAAATGCTGGCGGGGGAATTCTGGGAGTTGAAGTCCATGCATCTTAAAATGGCTGAAGCTGAGGACGACTGTCCCATTGAGTTTCCATCATATGATCTGGCCTCTACCAAGCATAATCAATCAGAATAGAGCTGGGAGGGAACTTGGAGGTCTTCTAGTCCAACCCTTTGCTCAAGCAGGAGACCCTAGACCAGAGGTAGCCAAAGTTGTTAGTACTATGTACGAGACAGTTGAGTTGGCAATATAGAAACAAGCTAACAATGAATGTTTGTTTTTATTAAAATACTATAGCTTTAAGAGGTAGTGCTGCAAATTGCCATAAGAGGGCACCAGAAAGCATGATTCTTTCTCTCTGCTGATTCACTGTGACTGATATAGTAAGCTCTGTGATAGTTTTGATGTATTTGTAAGTTGTAATGCATATCTGATAGATAAGACAAAGACAGGCTTGTAATATTATTATTGTATTGAGAATTGTTGACTGATTTGAATGTGTATGACCGGACTGTTTAACTTGATTGTGCTATTTCTAAAAGTAAACGCTATTTTATACAATTTAATATCTGTCTTGTATGATTGAATCATCCTATCTCATGGATATTTTCGGAGAGGGGCGGCATACAAATCTAATAAATTGAATTGAATTGAATACAGTGATACCTCATCTTACAAACGCCTCATCATACAAACTTTTCAAGATACAAACCTGGGGTTTAAGATTTTTTTGCCTCTTCTTACAAACTATTTTCACCTTACAAACCCACCGCCGCCGCTGGGATGCCCCGCCTCCGGACTTCCGTTGCCAGCGAAGCACCCATTTTTGCGCTGCTGGGGATTCCCCTGCAGCATCAGTGAAATCGCAGCATCGCAAAAACACAGAGGTCCGGAGGTGGGACTTCGAGGACTTGGGTGTTTTTGCGATGCTGCGATTTCACGGATGCTCCCTTCGCTGGGAAATCCCACCTCCGGACTTCCGTTGCCAGCGAAGCACTCGTTTTTGCGATGCTGGGATTCCCCTACTGGGATTCCCCTGCAGCATCGCAAAAACACAGAAGTCCGGAGGTGGAGTTTCCTATGGAGGGGAACCGCAGGGGAATCCCAGCAGTGCAAAAATGGGCGCTTCGTCTGGCAAAAGGGGTGAATTTTGGGCTTGCACACTTTAATTGTTTTTCCATTGATTCCTATGGGAAACATTGTTTCGTCTTACAAACTTTTCACTTTAAGAACCTCGTCCCGGAACCAATTAAGTTTGTAAGACAAGGTATCACTGTATCTGCTGGAATCCCACGTTTTCTTCTCTGCGTGTGCTTGATAACTTAAGGGTCATTCCGCACACTCCTTAACAAAGTTGGCTCTTCTATGACTTATAGATTTCAACTCCCAGAATTCCTGACCCAATCATGCTAGAATTCTGGGAGTTGAAGTCCATGTGTAGTAGAAGAGCCAACTTTGCTTACCCCTGCCCTAGACCATTTTAGACAACTGTCTAGTCTTTTCTTAATGTTGTGGGGACTTCACAACTTATGAATAAGGCAAGTTGTTCCACAGGTGAATTGTTTTCACTGTTAGAAAGTTCTGGGTTGCTTCTCTCCTTGATTAGTTTCCACCCATTGCTTCTTGTTCTACCTTCAGTTGCTTTGGAGAATAGCCTGAATCCTTCTTCTTTGTGGCAACCCCTGAGATGTTGGTTATGACTATAAAGCCCTTCATGGCACCAGACCAGATTATCTCAGGGACCGCCTTCTGCTGCATGAATCCCAGCGACCAGTTCAGTCCCACAGAGTGGGTCTTCTCCGGGTCCCATCAACTAAACAATGCCGCTTGGCGGGACCCAGGGGAAGAGCCTTCTCTGTGGTGGCCCTGGCCCTCTAGAACCAACTCCCCCCAGAGATTAGAATTGCCCCCACCCTCCTTGCCTTTCGTAAGCTACTTAAAACCCACCTCTGCCGCCAGGCATGGGGGAATTGAGATACCCTTTCCCCCTAGGCCTTTACAATTTTATGCATGGTATGTCTGTATGTATGTTTGGTTTTTTATTATAATGGGTTTTAATTGTTTTTTAGTATTGGATTATTGTTATACACTGTCTTATTATTGCTGTTAGCCGCCCCGAGTCTCCGGAGAGGGGCGGCATACAAATCCAATAAATGAATGAATGAATGAATGAATGAATGAATGAATGAATGAATGAATAAATAAATAAATAAATAAATAAATAAACAAACACTGCTAGATCATGTCTCCCCTGGTCCTTATTTTCATTAAATTAGACGTACCCAGTTTCTGCAACTGTTCTTCAAATGTTTTAGCCTCCAGGCCTTTAAGCATCTTAGTTGCTCTTCTCTGCACATTTTTCCAAACTCTCAACATCTTTTTTGTCATGCAGTGGCCAAAACTGAATGCAGGATTCCATATGATGATGATGATGATGATGATGATGATGATGATGATGTCAATACAACTCAGCAAACGAGAACACTATGCTGGATATTATTATAATTATTATTATTATTATTATTATTAATTAGACTTTTTTGCCGCCCCTCTCCGGGGACCCGGGGTGGCTCACAACATACAATGCAAAAACAATACATATACAAATCTAATAATTAAAAACTATAAGCTAAAATCCCATTAACTTAAAACACAGCCAATGTACTCAATCATATCCACACATAACATTTAATGGTCAGCAAGGGGGGGGAGGCATATTATTATTATTATTAGTATTATTATTATTATTAGTATTATTATTTATTAGATTTGTATGCCGCCCCTCTCCATAGACTCGGGGTGGCTCACAACACAATAAAACAGTTCATAACAAATCTAATAATTTACAATTTAAAATATTTTTAAAAACCCATTATTAAACAGACATACATACAAACATACCATACATAAATTGTATAGGCCCGGGAGAGATATCTCAGTTCCCCCATGCCTGACGACAAAGGTGGGTTTTGAGGAGCTTACGAAAGGCAAGGAGGGTGGGGGCAGTTCTAATCTCTGGGGGGAGCTGGTTCCAGAGAGTCGGGGCCGCCACAGAGAAGGCTCTTCCCCATGTTGCCCCATGTCTGGCAACATAGATTGATTTTAAGGGGCTTGCGGAAGGCGAGGGGGGGGGGCAGTACGAATCTCTGAAGGGAGCTGATTCTAAAAATTTATAACACTTCATGAGATCGTATCTAGAATCAGAATGTCATGGCCATTATGCCAATTTCATGAAAACATCATTGGCTGATGATATCTGTCATCATGCCTATAATGTCATTGTCCATCCCGCAGATAGTCAATGTTCCTGGGATCCTTTTTTCTTGACTTAACTCAAGACTTAGTGCTTGAGTCTCCATCTCTGAGGTCCTTAAGGAGAAAATACCCACCATATTCCAGCTCTTCCTTGGTGATTCGGGGTTTCGTGATTCTTGTGAACAGCTTTTTGCTGTTGTAATATATCAGATTAGAAGCGAAAATTGGCAGGAAAAGAATCCACATCAACATCTTTGGGTCCAAGCGAGGCGTATACAGATCACCCAGATTCCCTACAGTAAGGCGAGAATACAGAGTACATCATATAAAAGCAAATATTATCTCATTATACACTTGTTAACAGCTGCCAGACTTTCTTTTTTAAATTTTTTTAAAAATTATTTTAATGCAGTTTATTGATTAAAATCAAACATAAACGCTATATTTACAGATGTGAATATAAATTCAAAACGAACAACGTTTACATATTTACACCTTTTATTTTAGCAAATTTTAAGAGTTACCCTGATCTTATTTTTTCCCCTTGAAACATAGAAACATAGAAGACCGACGGCAGAAAAAGACCTCATGGTCCATCTAGTCTGCCCTTATACTATTGCCTGTATTTTATCTTAGGATGGATCTATGTTTATCCCAGGCATGTTTAAATTCAGTAACTGTGGATTTATCTACCATGTCTGCTGGAAGTTTGTTCCAAGGATCTACTACTCTTTCAGTAAAATAACATTTTCTCATGTTGCTTTTGATCTTTCCCCCAACTAACTTCAGATTGTGTACCCTTGTCCTTGTGTTCACTTTCCTATGAAAAACACTTCCCTCCTGGACCTTATTTAACTCTTTAACATATTTAAATGATTCAATCATGTCCCCACTTTTCCTTCTGTCCTCCAGACTAGACAGGTTGAGTTCATGAAGTCTTTCCTGATACGTTTTATGCTCAAGACTTTCCACCATTCTTGTAGCCCGTCTTTGGACCCGTTCAATTTTGTCAATATCTTTTAGTATGTGAGGTCTCCAGAACTGGACACAGTATTCCAAATGTGGTCTCACCAGCACTCTATATAGTGGGATGATAATCTCCCTCTTCCTGCTTGTTATACCTCTAGCTATGCAGCCAAGCATCCTACTTGCTTTTCCTACTGCCCGACCACTCTGTTCACCCATTTTGAGACTGTCTGAAATCACAACCCCTAAATCCTTTTCTTCTGAAGTTTTTGCTAACTTAGAACTGCCGATACGATTCAATCTATTTGTGGCACTGTTCCCATGTCTCATAATATTTTTATTCCTTTTGGCCCCTTAGTTCTAATATAAGTTTGTCCATTTTGGAACATTCATAAATTTTGATAATTATTACCTTTTCTTGGGGGGGGGGGTCTGCATTTTTCCAAAATTGGGCAAAGGTAATCCTAGCTGCAGTTGTTATATACAATATTAAATATTTTTCCCCTTTACTCTATTCTTTTTAAAAAAAATCCCAATAAGAACAACTCAGGAGTAAATTCGATTGTTATATGTGTTACCTCCTGTAGCCGTTTGTGGATTTTATTCCAATTTTTTTTTTGTCTCAGAGAACAACCACCACATGTGATAGAAGGTGCCTTTAGTTGTTGTTGTTTTTTGCATTGCCAACAATTTTGATTTAATTTTGGATATATATTTTGCCAATTGGTTCGGGGCCAAACACATCCTACAACAATTTTCTTTACCGATACTGATTTGGATAATTTGAGATTTCTATTCCATACCTGCTCCCAAATGAATATTGTGTCCTATATTTTGTGCCCATACAACCATGGGTCCCTTTCAACTTTTGACCAACCTTGGCAACTTTTAAGACTTGTGGACTTCAACTCCCAGACTTCCTCAGCCAGCTTCCTTGATCCAAGAGAGATGATTTTGGAGTTCTTAAATGAAGGGAGGAAAAAACAACATTAAGCGATTACCGGTCTTGGTTTCTGCTTGGGTACTGTAGGATATCTAGACATAAGTGCAGGCTTTTTATTAACCTTGGAGCAGGAAGTGCGTGGGAGCTATCTCATGCAAGACAGGTACAATCGGTTGCTAGTTTGGAGGAAAAAAGTACAGTACAATCACCTGTAACGTTTGAAGATGGACTTTGGACCTCCAGAAAGGAAGGTCGTTTTTCTGCTGTTTTTGTTGCAAAAATCTATACATGTCCAACTTGTAATACTATGTGTTTGAACCCCATCACAGATGTTGAGACTGTAGAAAAGGTGCAGAAAAGAGCAACAAGGTTGATTAGGGGACCGGGGGCTAAAACATATAATAATAATAATAATAATAATAATAATAATAATAATAATAATAATAATAATAATAATTTATTAGATTTGTATGGCGCCCCTCTCCGAAGACTCGGGGCGGCTCACAACAATAATAAAAAACAATATTATAGCGAAACAAATCTAATATTAAAAAAGAAGCATATAAAACCCTATCATATTTAAAAACCAAACAACACATACATACCAAACATACAATATAAAGAGCCTGGGGGAAAGATGTCTCAACTCCCCCATGCCTGGCGGTATAGGTGGGTCTTGAGTAGTTTTCAAAAGACAACGGTGGGGGTAGTTCTAATCTCCGGGAGGAGTTGATTCCAGAGGGCCGGGGCCGCCACAGAGAAGGCTCTTTCCCTGGGGCCCGCCAAACGACATTGTTTAGTCGACGGGACCCGGAAAAGGCCAACTCTTTGAAGAATGATTGCAGGAACTGGGTGTATTTAGATTAATGAAAAGAAGGATTGGCGGGACAGGATGGCAGGGTTCCAATATTTGAGGGGCTGCCACAAAAGAAGAGGGGGTCAACCTATTGTCTGATGTGCCTGAAGGGCAGGGCAAGAAACAACAGATGGAAACTAATCAAGAACAGAAGCAACCTGTTCCTGCAAAAAAAAAAAGGTTCTTGTGTCTAGTTGTCTTAGTGTGCAGTGCTCTGTAGCAACATTTTGAGGACAGGAGTTGAAACAGTTTATGGCCAAGATGCGAGGGGTCAATAAATATTTTTGACAGCCCTCTTTTTGATTGGTGCAGTATACAGGTCCTCAGCGGAAGGCAGGTTGGCAGTCATTGTTTTTTCTGAAGTTCTGATTCTCCTCTGAAGTCTGTGTCGGTCCTTTTGGCCTGCAGAACCGTGATAGAGATGCATGTGAGAGACTCAGTGATGCCTCTGTAGAACTGTACCAGCAGCTCCTTGGGCAGTTGGAGCTTCCGGAGTTGGTGCAGAAAGAACATTCATACACTACCACCAACCGCTGCTTTGATTAATGTTTGAAGCTTTTATTTGGCCACCCCATGAGGTGAGCCACAGCTGGTACAGATGATCCTCAATCATGACCACAATTGAGCCCAAAATTAACGTTTCTAAGTTAAACAGTAGTTAAGCGAGTTTTGCTCTATTTTACAATCTTTGGTGCCACCATAGAAACATAGAAGACTGACGGCAGAAAAAGACCCCATGGTCCATCTAGTCTGCTCTTATACTATTTCCCGTATTTTATCTTACAATGGATACATGTTTATCCCAGGCATGTTTAAATTCAGTTACTGTGGATTTATCTACCACGTCTGCTGGAAGTTTGTTCCAAGGATCTATTACTCTTTCAGTGAAATAATATTTCCTCACGTTGCTTTTGATCTTTCCCCCAACTAACTTCAGATTGTGTCCCCTTGTCCTTGTGTTCACTTTCCTATGAGAAACACTTCCCTCCTGGACCTTATTTAACCCTTTAACATATTTAAATGTTTCGATCATGTCCCCCCTTTTCCTTCTGTCCTCCAGACTATACAGATTGAGTTCATGAAGTCTTTCCTGATACGTTTTATGCTTAAGACCTTCCACCATTCTTGTAGCCCGTCTTTGGACCCGTTCAATTTTGTCAATATCTTTTTGTAGGTGAGGTCTCCAGAACTGAACACAGTATTCCAAATGTGGTCTCACCAGCACTCTATATAAGGGGATCACAATCTCCCTCTTCCTGCTTGTTATACCTCTAGCTATGCAGCCAAGCATCCTACTTGCTTTTCCTACTGCCCGACCACACTGCTCACCCATTTTGAGCCTGTGAGATTCACTAAGTGAATCATCGCAGTTGCTTAAGTCACACGGTTATTAAGCAAATCTGGCTTTCCCATGGACTTTTGCTTGTATGAAAGTCGCAAAAGGGGATCATGTGACCCTGGAATACTGTGACGATAGAAACATAGAAGATTGATGGCAGAAAAAGACCTCCTGGTCCATTTAGTCTTCCCTTATACTATTTCCTATATTTTATCTTAGGATGGATCTATGTTTATCCCAGGCATGTTTAAATTCAGTTACTGTGGATTTACCAACCACGTCTGTTGGAAGTTTTTTCCAAGCATCTACTATGCTTTCAATAAAGTAATATTTTCTCACATTACTTCTAATCTTTCCCCCAACTAACCTCAGATTGTTTCCCTTTGTTCTTGTGTTCACTTTCCTATTAAAAACAAGAGAGAAGTATTTGTAATAGGAAAGCGAACACAAGAACAAGAGGGCACAATCTGAGGTTATCTGAACCATCATAAATATGAACCAGTTGTCCAGAGCCAGGGTGGCGCAGCAGATAAGAGTGCTATACTGCAGGCCACTGAAGCTGACTGTAGATCTGAAGGTCAGCGGTTCAAATCTCATCACCGGCTCAAGGTTGACTCAGCCTTCCATCCTTCCAAGGTGGGTAAAATGAGGACCCGGATTGTGGGGGCAATAGGCTGGCTCTGTTAAAAAGGGCTATGAGTCTAAGGAGAAGGGCAGCATAAAAATTGAATAAATAAATAAAGTGTCTGAATTTTGACCACGTGTCCGTGCTGGGGATGCTACAAGTGTTAAGTGTGTCAGTCCTATTGTAAGTTCAGTCAATAAACGGATGGTTGTAAAGTCGAAGACTGCCAGGATTTATTTAATTTATTAGACGTCTATGCCACCCTCCTCAAAGCGGCTCAGTTGATGTATCAATAAGATGGGCAGCACGGACATTTAATCAATACAGGTAGTCCTAGACTTAACAACAGTTCATTTAGTGACTGTTCAAAGTTACAACGGCCCTGAAATAAGTGACACGACCATTTTCCACACTTACAACCTTTGTAGCATCCTCAATTGGGGTCACGTGCTCTAAATTCAGACGCTTGGAAACTGACTTGTATTTATGATGGTTGCAGTGTGTCCTGGGGTCAAGGGATCCTTTTATGACCTCCTGACAAGCAAAGTCAACAATTGTGCGACTAAATTATCAAATGCCGCAATTCACTTGACCACCGTGGCAAAAAATGTCATAGAGCGGGGCAAAACGTCAGCTGTCTCGCTTAACAACAAAAAGTTTAGCTTCAATGGGGAAATCGAGGACTATCTATACTGATACTATTATATATACTAATATACTGCTCAGAAAATTAAAAGGGAACACTCAAATAACACATCTTATATCCGAATGAATGAAATATTCTCATTGAATATTCCATTTGCACAACTATTCCATTTGCACAACAGCATGTGAAATTGACTGTCAATCAGTGTTGCTTCCTAAGTGGACAGTTTGATTTGAGAGAAGTTTGATTTACTTGGAGTTATATTGTGTTAAAGTGTTCCCTTTATTTTTTTTGAGCAGTGTATATACTATATGCCGCCCCGAGTCTTCGGAGAGGGGCGGCATACAAATCCAAATAATAAATAAATAAATAAAATAATACTAGTTTTAGGTTGGGTTTCCTCTGCTATATTTTGTATTGTATTTTAATAGAATAGAACAGAATAGAATAGAATTCTTTTCTGCCCAAGTGTGAACCGACACACAAGGAATTTGTCATTGGTGCAGATGCTCTCAGTGTACATAAAAGAAAAGAGACATTTGTCAAGAATCATGAGGTACAACACTTAATGATTTTTGTAATTTTTTGTAAGCTGCCCTGAGTCTGCAAACAAGGGCGCCATAAAATAAATAAACAATACTAAGGCCACCCTGAGTCCTTCGGGAGTGCGTGGCATACATATTACAGTATTTCAATTAAAGGGCTCAACTCTTTTGGCTCCGCTGAACTTTTATTTATTATTGGAAGGGACCTTGTAGGTCATCTAGTCCACTCCCCACCCCGCTCAAACAGGAATCCCTATATCTACACCAGCGTTTGCAAACGCTGCAACAATTTCCCCAAAGGAACAACGCTGATGTGGAAGGCGTCGGGGCGATCCAGTAGGGATTCTGAACCGCCGTCCAAACAGGCCGCATGGAGCCCCGGCCTCTCAGTTCCAGCCCCATCCGGGCAATTGAGACAGAAAACGCGGCTTCCCTTGTCAGGCGAGTCCGGTGCCCCTCCCGCGGCCTTCTCCCGGAAGTAGCAAAGCACCCCGGATGTTGCCCCTTCCTGCCCGTCGCCTCGGAGAGCAAAGGGGGCGTGTCCGGGCGTGCGCTCCGTTGCTAGGCAAGGCCGCTGGTCGCTAGGGAAGTGAGGGCTTGTGGGCGGGCGGCCGCGTTGCCAAGGAAGTGAGCGGCGGCCTCAGCGGCAGCGGCAACCGAGCCGCCTCACGTCGGATCCGAGGCACGGGCAGGGGGGGAAAGGCCCGTCTCCCCCGGGGGGAGGGCACGCCTGCGAGGGCCTCCTTCTAGGCCCAGCACGGGAGGACTACAAGCCCCATCGGGCACCACGGCAGGCAAGGCCTATCTGACAGGCCGAGACCCTCACCGACCCCGCCGAGGCAGCTGAGGCGGCGCCGGTCATGGCCGGAGGGGAAGCCGACCGCCAGGTAAGCCAGGGACGGTGACGGGTTGGCGGGCCCCGGAGGGAGGAGGAGGAGGAGCGGGCTTGGCCGGGAAGGGAGGCCCGGTGCTTCCCTCTCCATCCCTTTCCATTGGGTCTTTTTCCCCCTCAGCTTTTGTTTTTCCTTATCTGGTCGCTCATGTGCTTTTTAAAAAAACATTTATATGCCGCTTTATTTAAATATAGAACTCCAGGCACTTTAAATACATTTCCCCCTCCTTCTCCTGTTTCCCCTCCAACAACTGTGAGGCACACTGGGCCGAGAGAAGTCCTGGCTCAAGTGTGTGTGTGTATGTATGTATGTGAGTGTATATATAACATATAGCTACTGGTACAAGCTGATGCAGGAGTTGAGCCTGTAGCCTAATGGCTAAGGTCTCTGTGTTCAAATCCCAGTAAAAGGGTGTAGCTACCTGATGAAGGCAAATAAGCCCAAAATAGATCTATAGTACTCTCCCTTTTCATTATCAGCAAAAATATATTACTATCTATCTATCTATCTATCTATCTATCTATCTATCTATCTATCTATCTATCTATCTATCTATCATCTCTATCTATCTCTATCTATCTATCTATCTCTTTCTAACTATCTTATCTATCTATCTATCTATCTATCTATCTATCTATCTATCTATCTATCTATCTAATTATCTATCTATCTATCTATCTATCTATCTATCTATCTATCTATCTATCTATCTATCTATCTACTCTATATCTATCTATCCATCCATAGATCCTCTATCTACTCTCTCTATCATCTATCTATCCATTATGTACCTTCTACCTGTCTATCTATCTATCCATCCAGCTATCCATAGATGCTCTCTCCCTATATCCTCTATCCATCCATCCATCTATCTATCCTCTGTCTGTCTGCCTGCCTGCCTGCCTGTCTGTCCGTCCATCCACCCATCCATCCTGTATCTATACTATTTTATTTATTTATTTGTTTGTTTGTTTGTTTTGTCAAGTAGGTACTGGTGGTATACAAAGATATAAATATTTATATGCATGATACTAGTGAAAGAGAAACATTAGGACAGGGGACGGAAGGCACTCTAGTGTACTTATACACACCCCTTACTGACCTCTTAGGAATCTACTATATATATATAGGTAAGTAGGAAGGTAGATATAACAATGATAAATGTATAACAGCATAGTCTTACACACATACATACACACAATACAGTAGACACACCCATACCCACGCACTGGGGAACATGCCTAATCCTCCTGCCTTCTCTTCCCTGTGAGATGGGCCAAGCCAAGAGAAGTACTAGCTGAAAGTCAGCCAGCTGGCTTTCATTCACTCATTCATAAAAATAAAAATGCCAAATCCAGTCTGATTGCATTTTATGGCTGATTGCAATGAACAATTGAATGAATCATTTGGAGACTCTAGGCCAGTCGGCCTACCTGGTAAGATTGTTGTGGGGAAATGAGAAGGCAGGGAGATTTGGGGTTTTCTCCACCTAATAATGTATGGTAAAATAATAAATATTGATATAGAATTTTATCCCAGCGGTTTGCATGGGGAACATGCCTAATAGCCGTAGCAACTAGACTTGTATACCGCTTCACAGTCCTTTACAGCACTGTTACAGGGTTTACAGAGACAGCCTTTGCCCCCAACAGTCTAGGTCCTCATTTTAACCCCCTCAAAAGGACCAAAGGCCGAGTCAATGTTGAGCCGATGAGAATCGAACTGCAATGCTGCATTCTAACCATTGCGCTACCACAGCCCTTATCCTCCTGTCTTCTCTTTTTCCCACAACAACAGACTTGTGAGGTGGGTTGGGCCGAGTCAGGTACTGGCTCACTCATCCAGCTGATGACCCCATTCATTCATTCATTCATTCATCCATTCATTCATCCATCCTTTCCATTTTATTTCATTCATTCATTCCTTTTGCATGGCTTTTCATATTAAAACCCAAATTCTGGGTGGACCGATAAACCAAGAATAAAACAATGCATATACAGTGGTACGTCTGTTGCCAGGTTCTTAAGTAGAAAAGTTTGTAAGAAGAAGCAATTTTCCCCATAGGAATCAACCTATAATGCCTGCGATTGGGGAAACCACAGGGAGGGTGGAGGCCCTGTTTCCTCCCGGGAGATTCCTAGAGAGGCCCCATGGAGGCTTCTCCCTGCCTTTTCCGGTTACAGTTTCGGAGGCTTGGGTTTGTAAGTGGAAAATGCTTCTTGAGAAGAGGCCAAAAACAATCTGGAACACTCGGTTCTTATCTAGAAAAGTTCGTAAGTAGAGGTGTTCTTAGGTAGAGGTACCACTGTACATCCATAAAAAATGTCATTTTTTTCCAATGCTGGTGTAACTTTGAATGGTCACTAAGTGAACTGTTGTAAGTCGAGTACCTGAATTCTGAAATCTGGCAAGCAATTTTACTTATTTATGAATCCTATTTTTGCCCCATTGCTATGCAAAGAATTCTCAGTGGTTTATGGTGTATATATAAAGCAAAATCAGTTTCCGGTGACAATTCAAAGTGTTGGTTATGACCTTCATGGCACCGGGCCAGTTTATCTCAGGGACCACCTTCTGCTGCACGAATCCCAGCGACCAGTTAGGTCCCACAGAGTGGGCCTTCTCCGGGTCCCATCAACTAAACAATGTTGGTTGGCGGGGCCCAGGGGAAGAGCCTTCTCTAGGGCGGCCCCGACCCTCTGGAACCAACTCCCCCAAGAGATTAGAATAGCCCCCACCCTACTTGCCTTTCGTAAGCTCCTCAAAACCCACCTCTGCCGTCAGGCATGGGGGAATTAAGATAATCTTTCCCCCTAGGCTTCTACAATTTATGCATGGTATGTTTGTATGTATGATTGGTTTTATAACAAGGGTTTTTAACTGTTGTAGTATTCGATTTTTACATTCTGTTTTTTGTCACTGTTGTTAGCCACCCCGAGTCTACGGAGAGGGGCGGCATACAAATCCAATAAATAGATAGATAGATAGATAGATAGATAGATAGATAGATAGATAGATAGATAGATAGATAGATAGATAGATAATGTAAAACCTCTACAGATAGACAATTAAGGGGAAACTTCCTAACAGTGAGAAAAAATTAACCAGTGGAACAGCTTGCCTCCTGGAGTCTTGGCCGCTCCAGTACAGTACTATATTTTGAGAATGGATTGGACAATCACTTAATCTGAAATAGTCTAGGTTCTCTTGCTTGATGAGGGGGCTGGAGTAGAAGACGCCCAAGGTTCATTCCAGCTCATTCATTCTATGCTATTCTGCTTGTTTTGCTTTGTTCTGTTCTGTATTCCATTCCATTCCATTTTAATCTATTCCATTCCATTCCATTCATTATTCTATTCTTTTCTGTTCTCTCTTCTCCTCTCCTATTCCTATTCCATTCCATTTTTTTCATTCTCCGTTCTCTTCTCTTCCTTTTCCTATTTCCTCCCGTCCCATCCCATCGCAATCCATTCTACACTGCTCAAAAAAATGAAGGCAACAACACATCCTAGATCTGAATGAATGAAATAGTCTCATTGAATCCTTTGTTCTGTACAAAGATGAATGTGCTGACAACATGTGAAATTGATTGTCAATCAGTGTTGCTTCCTAAGTGGACAGTTTGATTTCACAGAAGTTTGATTTATTTGGAGTTATATTGTGTTGTTTAAGAGTTCCCTTTATTTTTTTGAGCAGTATATATTCTCTTCTGTTCTATATTTTCTACCCTACTCTATAGACAAGGTCATTGTTGTGGGGGGTCCCTGTCTCCCCCGAGTCTACGGAGAGTGGCGGCATACAAATCTAATAAATAAATAAACAAACAAACAAACAAACAAACGTTTGTTTATTTATTTATTTACTTACTTACTTACTTACTTACTTACTTACTTACTTACTTACTTACTTACTTACTTACTTACTTACTTACTTACTTACTGGATTTGTATGCCGCCCCTCTCCGCAGACTCGAGGCGGCTAACAACAATGGTAAAAGACAATGTGTAACAATCCAATTTAATAAAACAACTAAAAACCCTAATTATAAAAAAAAACCCCAAACATACACACAAACATACCATGCATAACTTGTAATGGCCTAGGGGAAGAAATATCTTAACTCTCCCAAGTAAATAAAAGTAGTTTAAAAATAAAATGTGGAATCCGATGAGAGCATAAATAACTACTTAATGAGATGGATTTATTGAAAGAAAAGCACAGGCGATGCTGCACGGGAACCACAGTTGAATTGCACTTGTGGATACCTGACATGTATTTATATAAATGTAGTCTTTCTTTGAACCCAGAGAATGGGCAGCCATGCGCAGGCACCGGGACCCCTTGTTGAGGTGTCTAAAATGACAGTAAAGTCAATCCCGCAACCTACCCCTTACCGCCCCACATTACCAACGCAAAAGAATTAAGTCTCCAAGAATTAACTCTCCTTCGTTTCCCCTGCAAGGAAGCAATTAGCTGATGATTGAACTGCCAACCTTCCTTTCGCTTAGACACAACGTCATCCTGTTATTCCAAGAAAGCAAGATTCGCAACGGCTTCCCTGTATTTTCAGCCGGCAGCCAATTTGAAAATGCAACCTGGAGCTTCCAGTTAATGGATTAGAATCTGTTTGGGATCTGGGCCAGACGGTGTCGGCTTTCATAAGATTTAAGGGCTGTTTCTGGACAGCGTTTTCTGAAACGTTTGTGGCAGGTTGGCACAGAGTTTCTGCGCCAGGCCTGTTTGGCATATTTATTTATTTATTTATTCGATTTTTATGCCGCCCTTCTCCTTAGACTCAGGGTGGCTTACAATATGTTAGCAATAACACTTTTTAACAGAGCCAGCATATTGCCCCCACAATATTGTTCTCCTGGACGATAGCACAGGCCGTACTCAGCAGAATATGTTTATTTGGTGCTGCAAAATTCAATTCAATTCAATTTATTAGATTTGTATGCCGCCCCTCTCCGAAGACTTGGGGCGGCTCACAACAATAATAAAAACAGTATAACAATGGAACAAATCTAATAATAAAATTATATTAAAAAACCCCAACAATTTAAAAACCATACAACACACACATACCAAACATAAAATATAAGAAAGCCTGGGGGAGATGTCTTAATTACCCCATGCCTGGCGATATAGGTGGGTCTTGAGTAACTTGCGAAAGACAAGGAGGGTGGGGGCCGTTCTAATTTCCGGGGGGAGTTGATTCCAGAGGGCCGGGGCTGCCACAGAGAAGGCTCTTCCCCTGGGCCCCGCCAAACGACATTGTTTGGTCGACGGGACCCGGAGAAGGCCAACTCTGTGGGACCTTAACGGCCGCTGGGATTCGTGCGGTAGAAGGCCATTCCGGAGGTACTCTGGTCCAATGCCATGAAGGGCTTTAAAGGTCATTACCAACACTTTGAATTGTGACCAGAAACCGATCGGCAGGCAGTGCAGGCCATGGAGTGTTGTAGAAACGTGGGCGAATCTAGGAAGCCCCACGATAGCTCTCGCGGCCGCATTCTGCAAGATCTGAAGTTTCCGAACATTTTTCAAAGATAGCCCCATGTAGAGAGCGTTGCAGTAATCGAACCTCGAGGTGATGAGGGCATGAGCGACTGTGAGCAATGACTCTGTCCAAATAGGGCTGCAACTGGTGCACCAGGCGAACCTGGGCAAACGCCCTCCTTGCCACAGCCGAAAGATGGTGTTCCAATATTAGCTGTGGATCGAAGAAGACGCCCAAGTTGCGAACCCTCTCTGAGGGGGTCAGTAACTCCCCTCCCAGGGTGATGGATGGACAGATGGAATTGTCCTTGGGAGGCAAAACCCACAGCCACTCTGTCTTGTCTGGATTGAGTTTGAGCTTGTTGACACCCATCCAGACCCCAACAGCCTCCAGGCACCGGCACATCACTTCTACTTCCATAGCATCTCTTTGTCAACGTCTGTTTCTTAGAAGGGCTGTCAGGGAAAACACGTCTCCTTCCTCTGACTTGCTGACTTCTCAGTGGTTGGTTATGGTAGTTTTCTAGATACATTTAGATTAGATTAGAATTTTTTATTGGCCACGTGTGATTGGACACACAAAGAATTTGTCTTTGGTGCACATGCTCTCAGTGTACATTAAAGAAAAAGATAAGTTTGTCAAGAATCATAAGGTACAACACTTCACAATTGTCGTAGGGTTCAAATAAGCAATCTAATCATATTAGGAACCAGTCAATATAAATTGTAAGGATACAAGCAATAAATTACAGTCATACAGACATAAATGGGAGGAGATGGGTAATGTGAACGATGAGAAGACTAATAGTAATAGTAAGGCAGCCTTAGTGAATAATTTGACAGTGGTGAGGGAATGATTTGTTTAGCAGAATGATGGCGTTCGGGAAAAAGCTGTTCTTGTGTTGTCTTTGTGTGCAGCGTTCTATAGACCTGCTCTTTCTTTCTTTCTTTCTTTCTTTCTTTCTTTCTTTCTTTCTTTCTTTCTTTCTTTCTCTTTTTCTTTTTCTCTCTCTCTCTTTCTTCTTTCTTTTTTTCTTTCTTTCTTTCTTTCTTTCTTTCTTATTGGATTTGTATGTCAGCATGTCAAAAACAGTATACCATATGCATATCTAAAAATCCAATTAATATACTATTTTTTTAAAAAAACTAATAAGATTTTTAAAATCATTCATTACCATTCACACAGCAAAACATACTACACTCATAGGCCAGGATGCTAGGGTCTAATGGCCCCAAGCCTGGCAGCATAAAATAGGTCTTTAAGTTTTTACGGAAGGCAAGGAGGGTGGGGGCAGGGCAAATATCTGGAGGGAGCTGATTACAGAGGGCCGGGGCCCCCACAGAGAAGGCTCTTCCCCTAGGTCCTGCCAAATGACATTGTCTAGTTGATGGGACCTGGAGAAGACCGACTCTGTGGGACCTAACCGGTCGCTGGGACTCATGCGGCAGAAGGCGGTCCCGGAGGTAACCGGTCCCCTATATAATCTGGTCCTAAGCCATGTAGGGCTTTAAAGGTGATAGCCAACACCTTGAATTGTGTCCGGAGACCTATTGGGAGCCAATGCAGTGCACGAAATGTTTTTTTTTTTTTAAATTTTTAAAAAGTTTTTATTTACAAATATACAATAAATACATTGGTTACAATTAACAACATAGACATGTCAAATTACTGAAAGTGCGAGTAATGGGTAATTACAGATTAAAGTAATAATCCTGTCGAATTATAATTTAAACGGTATGCATTTGACAATAAACAGAGACAAATAAACAAAGAACATCGACAGACGTACAGAAGAAAGAAAGAAGGAAGGAAGAAGGAAGAGAAGAATAGAAGGAAAGAAAGGGTGGGCGGGTGTACGGTACATTTGTGTTACAATTGTGAACTAGATATATTTTCAGTAGCTCATTTCCTTATATCTAATATTTAAAATTTTAGATAAATAAGAGAAAGTGTTGAATAAATCAAGATAAAGAGGTTTTAAGAAAGCCAGTCTAATTTTAGTATATATATCGATGTTGATGTGACGTGCGTGTATGCTGGTACGCCACAACAGCTCACGCAGCTGCGTTTTGGACCAACTAAAGTCTCCGAACACTTTTCAAGGGTGGCCCCATGTGGAGCACATTGCAATGGTCGAGACTACTACATTGTGGTAGTCAAGATGAGGGTACGTGGTGATGCATCCACCATCAGTTCCATTTCTGCCCCTTTTATGGAAATTAATGAAATACAAAAGTCATGAACCCTTTTTTGGAGAACATGAGGTTGCAGAGGGTTGAGGTGTAAAGATTTCCCACTCTGCCCGAGGACGAAGGTCAGCCAAGAATTGGCCAGCTTCACTGCAATCGTGCCTGACTCACCTTCGCTGACTTAAGAAGCCAAAAATAGGTCTGGTTTGGGCCAGAAAAGGGTCCAGATGTAGGAAATTAAAAGATGTGGTGCTGGGAGGACACAATTTTAGCGCAAGTCAGCAAGCTGGTTTTGCAGCCAAGAGAACTACAAGGGACGTGACAAGGTCACCCAGATGGAACTTTGCTCCAAGGCAAGCTTCATCTTAAATTTAAAAAAAATAACTGCTCAATTTTAACGCTTTCTCCTTGAAGGACTGCAAGAAATCTCTCATAACCCGCGAACGCCCTTTGACCTTCCCATTTCATCCCTGGTGGATGAGAAAAGTAGGTTAGAAATGTTAATAATATACTCCTGAAAAAAATAAAGGGAACATCCGAGATCTTCTGCCGCACGAATCCCAGCGACCGGTTAGGTCCCACAGAGTTGGTTTCCTCTGGGTCCCGTCAACTAAACAATGTCACTTGGTGGGACCCAGGGGAAGAGCCTTCTCTGTGGCTGCTCCGACCCTCTGGAATCAGCTCCCTCCAGAGATTAGAACTGCCCCCACCCTCCTTGCCTTTCGTAAACGCCTTAAAACCCACCTCTGCCGTCAAGCGTGGGGGAACTGAAACATCTCCCCCTGCCTATGTAGTTTTTGTGTATGATATGACTGTATGTATGTTTTTATATATTGGGGTTTCTTGTTTTTTAGACTTTTTAAATGTATTATTGTTATTTTAGATTCTAACTATTAGATTTGTTATTATATATTGTTTTTATCATTGCTGTAAGCCGCCCCGAGTCTATGGAGAGGGGCGGCATACAAATCTAATAAATAATAATAATAATAATAATAATAATAATAATAATAATAATAATAATAATCTGAATGTCAGATTCTGAGGAGGATGAGCCAGGCCTCTCTGGATATCCTGGGCCAGGGGGGTTGACAGAGAGTGAAATAGACCTGGATGAACCTGAAGAACCACCAGAGGGGACTGATATAACAGTGGGGGAGTGGTCCCAGTCAGAGGATGAAGAAGACATTAGAGGGGATGCTAGATATCGTAGAGAAGACAACAAGACTTGTATAGTCAAAGGAAATAAGCTTGCAGCTTTACCTCTTGGGGGTTTGATGCCCCTCCCAAACAAAGGATTTGGGGAAATTCGGGATGGGGTTTCAACATTGCTTCCTGGACGCTGTGTTAGAGTTGGGGTGCTCCAAGATGCCCCTCCCGAAAACTGATTTCTGCCTTGCTAAAACTCTTTGCCAGATGCTGAATGAATGTTAGAAAACTGGTGAGCTGATTTTCCTCTGTTCTGTGTGCTGCATTCTCTTTGCTATCTCTTGGAATGCCATTAGGCCTTTCCCAGAATTTAATCTGATAAATTCACAGCCAAGAAAAAATACTCCCTGAACACTTTACCAACTGCCTTTTGAAAACAAAGCTGTGCATTCCAATAAATAGTGTGATTTAAGGTTGAAAATATTGAGTTTTAATCGGGGGTTTCACTCCGAAAACCCAGGACTAGCAGTATGTATGTGTGTGTTGGTGTGTATGTACCCTGTTTTTCCCAAAATAAGACCTCCCCTGATAATAAGCCCAATCTGGCTTCTGAGTGAATGGTAATAAGGCCAAGCGCCTATTTCAGGGTTCAAAAGAATATAAGGCAGGGAGTTGAAGTCCACAAGTCTTAAAGTTGCCAAGGTTGGCTGAGGAATTTTGGGAGCTAGCAATAGCATTTAGCCTTATATACCGCTTCATAGTGCTTTTTCAGCCCTCTCTAAGCGGTTTACAGAATCCGCCTCTTGCCCCCAACAATCTGGGTCCTCATTTGACCCACCTCGGAAGGATGGAAGGCTGAGTCAAGTTTGAGCCGGTGGTGAGATTTGAACTGTTGACCTACAGCCAGCAGTTAGCTGAAGTAGCCTGCAGTGCTGCATTCTAACCATTGCGCCAACCCTGGCTCTTGAAGTCCATAGGTTTTAAAGTTGCCAAGGTTGGCTGAGGAATTCTAGGAGTTGAAGTCCACAAGTTTTAAAATTACTAAGATTGGAGACCCCCTGGCCTAGGAGATTTGGGGAGTTGAAGTCCATAAGTCTTAAAGTTGCCAATGTTGGACCTCCGTGATCCAGGATGTTAAGTGTTAAAATGGTAGGTTAGGAACTTCTGCTTGCTGTGCTAGCCATTGTGGTGTCTTACCCTTATATTCTGTTCTTCTATTTCATTCTTTCTAGGATTAGAAGAATCCTTGATCTTCCTGATTCCGCCGCCCACTAATTTGTTCCCCGTTGGCTAATCCGTTGTCATGTTGAAGTTAAAGTGCTCGGAGACGGTCAGAGTTGTTGTACGATGCCGGCCAATGAACAGCAAAGAGAAGGTGGCCTCCTATGAACAGGTGGTGGAAGTGGACGTGAAATTGGGGCAGGTCTCTGTGAAGAACCCAAAGGGGACATCTCATGAACTTCCAAAGACGTTCACCTTTGACGCCGTTTATGACTGGAGCTCCAAACAGTTCGAGCTTTATGATGAGACTTTCCGGCCGTTGGTGGACTCGGTTCTCCAGGGGTTCAACGGGACCATTTTTGCTTACGGGCAAACCGGGACGGGGAAAACGTACACCATGGAAGGTGTGCGCGGAGACGTTGAGAAGAGAGGGGTCATCCCCAACTCGTTTGACCACATCTTCACCCACATCTCTCGGTCTCAGAACCAGCAGTATCTGGTGAGGGCCTCCTACTTGGAGATCTACCAAGAAGAAATCAGAGACTTGCTATCCAAGGACCAATCCAAGAGGCTGGAACTGAAGGAGAGGCCCGATACGGGAATCTACGTCAAAGATCTCTCGTCGTTTGTCACCAAAAGCGTGAAAGAAATCGAGCACGTCATGAACGTCGGGAACCAGAATCGCTCGGTGGGCGCCACCAACATGAACGAGCACAGTTCCCGTTCCCACGCCATTTTCGTCATCACCATCGAATGCAGCGAGGTTGGTCTGGACGGGGAGAACCACATACGGGTCGGGAAGTTGAATCTGGTGGACCTGGCGGGCAGCGAGCGCCAGTCCAAGACCGGAGCCCAGGGGGAGAGACTGAAAGAAGCCACCAAGATCAACCTCTCTCTCTCCGCCTTGGGCAACGTCATCTCTGCCCTCGTGGACGGCAAGAGCACCCACATCCCCTATAGGGACTCCAAGCTGACCCGGCTCCTCCAGGATTCTTTGGGGGGCAACGCTAAGACCGTGATGGTTGCCAACATCGGCCCCGCCTCCTACAATGTGGAGGAGACCTTGACCACCTTGCGATATGCCAACCGTGCCAAGAACATCAAGAACAAGCCAAGGGTCAACGAAGACCCCAAAGACGCTCTCCTGCGGGAATTCCAAGAAGAAATTGCTCGCCTGAAGGCCCAGCTGGAGAAAAGGTCCATCGTGAAGAGGAAGAAGAAGGAGAGGAGGAGAGACGGCGGCATGGGCGAGGAGGAGGAGGAGGAAGAGGAGGAGGAGGAAGAGGAAGGGGAAGGAGAGGAAGGGGCGGACAAGGACGACTACTGGAAAGAGCAGCAAGAGAAGCTGGAGATCGAGAAGAAGGCCATCCTGGAGGACCACAGCTTGGTTGCCGAGGACAAGATGAGGCTCCTGAAGGAGAAGGAGAAGAAGATGGAAGACCTCAAGCGGGAGAAGGAGGCAGCGGAGAAGCTGGGCGCCAAAATCAAGGTAAGACATTGTTGGCGTTTCACACCAATATAATAAAGGTATAAATATTACTCACAATGTATACAATAGACCAGTGAGGGCGAACCTGTGGCACGGGTGCCATAGGTGGCATGTGGAGTCCTATCTGCTGGCACGTGAGCCATTGCCCCAGCTTTGTTCCAATATTCATGCGTGTGCCGGCCAGCTGATTTTTGGCTCGCACAGAGGCTCTGGGAGGGTGTTTTTGGCTTCCAGAGAGCCTCCGGGGGGATAGAGGAGAGCGTTTTTACCCCCCCCCCCCTGGCTCCAGGGAAACCTTTGGGGCCTTGGGAGGGCAAAACACCAGTCTACTGGGCTCACCAGATGTTGGGAAACAGGTTATTTCTGGCCTCCAGAGGGCCTCCGGAGGGGAGGGAGAAGCTGTTTTCACCCTCCCCAGGCATTGAATTAGCGCATGCGTGCACTCTTTCGGCACTTGAGGGGGAAAAGGTTAGCCATCACTGCAATAGACGAAGCAGCATATACAGTCAGCTACATAATGTCTAAATTAAGCAATCATATATACAGTGTTCCCTCGATTTTCGTGGGGGATGCGTTCCGAGACTGGCCGCGAAAGTCGAATTTCCGCGAAGTAGAGATGCGGAAGTAAATACACTATTTTTGGCTATGAACAGTATCACAAGCCTTCCCTTAACACTTTAAACCCCTAAAGTGCAATTTCCCATTCCCTTAGCAACCATTTAGATCATTACTCACCAGGTTTATTTATTAAAGTTTATTTAAAAAAATATTTATTAAAGTCGGATGAAAGTTTGGCGATGACATATGACATCATCGGGCGGGATAAACCGTGGTATAGGGAAAAAACCCATGAAGTATTTTTTAATTAATATTTTTGAAAAACCGTGGTATAGACTTTTCGCGAAGTTCGAACCTGCAAAAATCAAGGGAACACTGTAGTTCTAAACCTACAGCTCTAACAATACAGTATTACACACAGTTCCGTACAATACCATAATACAATCCATAGACCAATGTTTAGCACACAGCAATATAGTATACAGTATTATTAGCACACAGCAGTACCAAGCACCCAGCTATATGTTAGCACACAGAATATTAAGCAGACAGCTCTATCTCAGCACACAGCAATACTTTAGCACATATCAATATAGGAAGCATTATCAAGACTAAGGGCAGTAGCCACCAACAATACAATGCAATACACTACAAGCCAATAGAGAGCAACACATCTGACTCCCTTTTATGGCTGATTGCAGCCCTAGCTCTTAAAGTAACATTATACTATTCCCTCCAAACATACATTACCCGTTAGTTCATATATTTTAAATAAACCATGTTTATTTATTTATTTATTTTATTATTTATTTATTGGATTTGTATGCCGCCCCTCTCCGTAGACTCGGGGCGGCTAACAACAGCAATAAAAAACATCATGCAAAACCAATACTAAAAACAACTAAAATACTCTTATTATAAAACTAAACATCCATATAACAAACATACCATGCATAAATTATAAAGGCTTAGGGGGAAAGAATGTCTCAATTACCCCATGCCTGATGACAGAGGTGGGTTTTAAGGAGCTTACGAAATGCAAGGAGGGTGGGGGCAATTCTAATCTCTGGGGGGAGTTGATTCCAGAGGGTCGGGGCCACCACAGAGAAGGCTTTTCCCCTGGGCCCCGCCAAGCGACATTGTTTTGTTGACGGGACCCGGAGAAGACCCACTCTGTGGGACCTAACCGGTCGCTGGGATTCGTGCGGCAGAAGGCGGTCTCGTAGATACCCTGGTCCGGTGCCATGAAGGGCTTTATAGGTAATGACCAACACTTTGAATTGTGACCGGAAACTGATCGGCAACCAATGCAGACTGCAGAGTGTTGGTGTGACATGGGCATTTTTGGGAAAGCCCATGATAGCTCTCACAGCTGCATTCTGCACGATCTGAAGTTTCCGAACACTTTTCAGAGGTAGCCCCATGTAGAGAGCGTTACAGTAGTCGAACCTCGAGGTGATGAGGGCATGAGTGACTGTGGGCAGTGACTCCCGGTCCAAATAGGGCCACAACTGGTGCACCAGGCGAACCTGGGCAAACGCCCCCCTCGCCACATATATTGACAAACCCAGCCAGTGCAGTACGTAGTACTGACAGACGCCTTTTATAGCAAACAATGTTTATTTACATCAGTGCTTCTCAATTATTTTCTGTTATGCCCCACCCCCCGGAAAAAGTAAAGATTTCACGCCCCCTCCCCAAATCTCCGCCAGGACAATTATTTGCAATATTTGGCATATTTTCACTGAAAAAACATATGAGTGGTTGGCGTGTAATGTGTTTAAGTGACGCCTTAATTTATTTGGCTTCATGTTGTCCAATGCCAACATTTTTTAAAAAGGTAAACTGCCTAGAGCACTGATGGCGAACTTTTTTCCCCTCGGGTGCCGAAAGAGTGTGCACGAGCACTGTCGCGCATGTGCGAGTTCCCACACCCATAATTCAATGCTTGGGGAGGGCAAAAACAGCTTCCACCCCCACCAAGAGCCCCTCTTGAGACCGGAAACGGCCTGTTTCCCAACTTCTGATGGGCCCAGTAGGCTCGTGTTTCCCCCTTCCCAGGCTCCAAAGGCTTCCCTGCAGCTAGAAGAGGGTTAAAATGCCCTCCCCTGTCACGCCGGAGGCTCTCTGGAAGCCAAAAACGCCCTCCCAGAGCTCTGCGAGCCAAAAATCAGTTGGCCGGCACACACATGCACGCTGGAGCTGAGCTAGGACAACAGCTTGCGGGCCAGCAGATATGGGTCCGTGGGCCATTTGTGGCACCCATGCTATAGGGTCGCCATCACTGGCCTATGTAAGCCGTCTAGGATCTCTGAGCAAGTAAGGGGGTGTAGAAGAGGGGATGTATAAGGGGGTGTATAAGTCCAATAATAAATAAATAAAATAAAATAAATAAAGCCACCTGAATGCAGTGAAGGGCTGGTTATTTGCTCCATTTCTAGATAATATCTTCATATACAGTGTTCCCTCGATTTTCGCGGGTTCGAACTTCGCGAAAAGTCTATACCACGGTTTTTCAAATAAATTAATTAAAAAATACTTTGCGGGGTTTTTCCCTATACCATGGTGTTTCCTGCCCAATGACGTCATATGTCATCGTCAAACTTTCATCTGCCTTTAATAAATATTTTTTTAAATAAACCTTAATAAATAAACATGGTGAGTAATAATCTAAATGGTTGCTAAGGGGATGGGATATTGCAATTTAGGGGCTTAAAGTGTTAAGGGAAGGCTTGTGATACTGTTCATAGCCAAAAATAGTGTACAGTATTTACTTCCGCATCTCTACTTTGCGGAAATTCGACTTTCGTGGGCGGTCTCGGAACGCATCCCCCACGAAAATCGAGGGAACACTGTATTGCTAATCGGTAATGGAACTCAATGTGTCCAGCTTAGCGTTATCGGTTGAATCTGATTTCTTGTTTTGGCAAACTTCAGCCAGGTGTACGCTGCATGAAGAATATATTTTTTAAACTTTTAAGTTGACTGGAATTACAGTTGTATGACAAGGTTGGTATCTGCAGTGTTCTAATCGTACGAAATTTCTCCCTGGTGCCCCTTAATATTTTTTTTTACTTTTAAGGCAATGGAGAGCAAGCTCCTTGTTGGTGGGAAGAATATTGTGGATCACACAAATGAACAGCAGAAAATCCTGGAACAGAAGCGGCAGGAGATCGCTGAGCAGGTGAGAGAAGAGAAGAGAAAAGAAGAGAATGGGATGTATACATTTTCTTTATTCAGTATATACACTATTATTTATTATCCCATAATTCTAAATTTCTTATTCATATTTATATGGACTATGCTCATTATATTACAGTCAAATGAGTTTAAGGTTATATCTCTCACATTTCCTCTTTCTTCACCTCTTTCATTCTTATTTACATTTCTCTCTCTTAGTTCCATGGTTAATCTACCCATTTCAGCCCATTCTAGTACCTTTTTCATACTCGTCACTTTTGAGGGGTTCTTATCCTTCTTCCAAGTCTGTGCAAAAGTGATTCTTGCTCCTCTTAAAATCTGTTGTAAAATGTAATAGATTTCCTTTTTCACATTTTCTTTCATTATTCCCAAAATAAATAATTCTGGTTTCAATTCCAATTTTCGTTCTATTACGTATTTCTTCAAGCCAATATTTAATTTTCTTCCAGAGTTTTTGATCTTTGGGACATGTCCACCACAAGTAATAGAATGTCCCGTGTAGCTGATTACACTTCCAGCAATTTATTTATTTATTTATTTATTTATTTATTTATTTATTTATTTATTTATTTATTTATTTATTTATTCATTCATTCATTCATTCATTCATTCATTCATTCATTCATTCAATTTTTATGCCGCCCTTCTCCTTAGCCTCAGGGCGGCTTACAACATGTTAGCAATAGCACTTTTTTAACAGAGCTAGGCTATTGCTCCCACAATCCGGGTCCTCATTTTACCCACCTCGGAAGGATGGAAGGCTGAGTCAACCTTGAGCCGGTGATAAGATTTGAACCGCTGACCTTCAGATCTACAAGTCAGCTTCAGTGGCCTGCAGTAAAGTACTCTACTGGCTCATTTGATTTAATAAATTGATATTTTGGCCAATCTCGCTAGTGGTAGATGCCGTCTGTAGAACATTTTAAATATATTTTCTTTGTATGCGTCGGACATAGATAATTTGTAGTTTTTTCCCATTTGTTCCCAATGTTCCAAATTGACACTATACCCAATTTTTTTTTTTGCCCAGGCAATCATTATTTCCTTGATGACTTCATCCTCCATTTTATACTTTAATAAGCAATGATAAAATTTAGTAATCAAGTTTTCTTCTGTGCCTGTTAATATTTTACCAGTCTTGTTTTTCATCTTGGAAGCCAAATTGCTCTAAATTCTTTTTATATTTAATTTGTATTTGTAAATAGGGCCACCAGTCTATTGTAATTCCTTGTTTCTGTAATACTTGGTTTGACTTTAATCTTCCTTGTTTATCTAATAATTCTTCATATGAAACCATTTTCTCTAAATTTATTAAATTTGAGTAGTTCACTGCTTCCATCGTTGAAATTCAACTTGGCATCTTCATATAAAATTTTTGTTTGACTTTTTTCCAATTCTCTGTTAATGCATCTCTTATTTGATGTCTCTCAAAATAATTATGTTGTTTAGTCTGTGCTTCCCAAGGAAATGCATGCCAGCCTCATTGTAAATCAATCCTTAAAATTATTTTATCTCTTAGCACTATCCATTCTTTCAGCCATGTCAATGAAGGCTGCCTGATAGTATAATTCCTAATCCAGAAGACCCATTCCCCCTCTTGGTCTAGCATCCTGCAACAGCCTTTTTCCCTTGCCAAGTATATTTGGAGGTTATTGTATTTAGTTCTTTAAAAAAAAAACTTTTTAATTGTATTTGTATTGTTTGAAATACAAATTTAGGCAGTATGTTCATCTTAATAGTGGAGATTCTTCCTAATGATGACAATTGTAACTTTAACCAATTTTCCGAATCCTTCTTAATTTGTGCTAATAATTTCATATACAGTGATCCCTCGAGTTTCGCGACCTCGAGCTTCGCGAAACGCTATATCGCGATTTTCCCACCCGATGACGTCACTCTCTTCCTTCCTTTCTCATCTTTCTTTCTCTCTCTCTTTCTCTATCTTGCTTCTTCCTCTCTCACACTCTCTTCCTCCCTCTCTCATCTCTTTCTTTCCTTCTCTCTCTTTCTCTATCTCTCCCCCTCTTGCTGGCGGGCGGCGGGGGGCGGGCGAGCGGGGGCATCAGCGAGGAGCCGGGGTTTCCCCTTTGCGTGGGCAGCTGGGAAACCCCGATCTTCGTCTGCTCGCTGCTGCTGTGCCGAGCAGATCAGCTGCTGGGCGGCCGAAGGAACCTTCCCTGGGTCTTCCCCCTCTTGCTGGCGGGCGGGCGAGCGGCGGGCATCAGCGAGGAGCCGGGGTTTCCCCTTTGCGTGGGCGGCCGGGAAGACCCAGGGAAGGTTCCTTCGGCCGCCCAGCAGCTGATCTGCTCGGTAGCGCAGCAGCAGCGAGGAGCCGAATCGGGTTTCCCCTTTGCGTGGGCGGCGGGGAACGCAAACTCCACCATCTACGCATGCGCGGCCATAGAAAAAAAGGGCGCGCATGCGCAGATGGTGTTTTTACTTCCGCAACCCTACATCGCGAAAAATCGATTATCGCGAGGGGTCTTGGAACGGAACCCTCGCGATAATAGAGGGATCACTGTAATTGTCTTCTTTTATAGAAGAACATTTTGTAGTTTGCCAAATGTGTAAATATTTTGCCTTTTTTGTTATTTGAAATTCCAATATCATAGAAATATAGAAGACTGACAGCAGAAGAAGAGCTCATGGTCCATCTAGTCTGCCCTTATAGTATTTTCTGTATTTTATCTTAGGATGGATCTATGTTTATCCCAGGCATGTTTAAATTCAGTTACTGTGGATTTATCAACCACGTCTGCTGGAAGTTTGTTCCAAGGATCTACTACTCTTTCAGTAAAATAATATTTTCTCATGTTGCTTTTGATCTTTCCCCCAACTAACTTCAGATTGTGTCCCCTTGTT
The DNA here is from genome assembly GCF_031021105.1 of Erythrolamprus reginae. Taxonomy (NCBI): domain Eukaryota; kingdom Metazoa; phylum Chordata; class Lepidosauria; order Squamata; family Dipsadidae; genus Erythrolamprus; species Erythrolamprus reginae. The sequence continues at coordinate 3,115,028 of NC_091952.1, read as the reverse complement.
CTTGTCTTCACTTTCCTATTAAAAACACTTCCCTCCTGGACCTTATTTAACCATTTATCATATTTAAATGTTTCGATCATGTCCCCCCTTTTCCTTCTGTCCTCCAGACTATACAGATTGAAGTCATGAAGTCTTTCCTGATACGTTTTATGCTTAAGACTTTCCACCATTCTTGTAGCCCGTCTTTGGACCCGTTCAATTTTGTCAATATCTTCTTGTAGGTGAGGTCTCCAGAACTGAACACAGTATTCCAAATGTGGTCTCACCAGCACTCTATATAGCGGGATCATAATCTCCCTCTTCCTGCTAGTTATACCTCTAGCTATGCAGCCAAGCATCCTACTTGCAATATCCTTTCCAATTCTTTATTTTGGTTCTGCACAAGATTTTTAGTTATCTTTTTTTTTTTTGCTTTTTATTTATTTTCAAACCCGCAACCTTTATAACTTTTAATTCATTGATATTGACTTTGCAATAAAGAGGTTGTAGGTCCCCTCTTAGGAAGTGGAATTAATTCTTCTGCCCAGTTGAGTGTCTCTGAATGTAACAAGAGCAGAAATGGAAAGATTAGAGAATCCAAAAGCTTTAAATGAATGTATGTCGTGTCCTACAGAAACGACGGGAACGAGAAATCCAACAGCAAATGGAAAGTCGAGACGAAGAGACCTTGGAGCTGAAGGAGACCTATAGCTCCTTACAGCAGGAAGTGGACATCAAAACTAAGAAACTGAAAAAGGTGACATGAATAATAGAATACTTGTACGGGAGCTGGAGAAGTGGGAGGAGAAGGAATACTTTGGGGTTCTTGATGCTTCCTGAGCTTGTTTTCTTGTGTACATTTCATTACCCCACTAGGTTACACCATCAGTGACAGTGTGGGCGTTTATATGCCATTGTACCCCACTCTTTTCTAGCACTGCCGCACGAATCCCAGCGACCAGTTAGATCCCACAGCGTTGGCCTTCTCCGGGTCCCGTCAACTAAACAATGTCGTTTGGCGGGACCCAGGGGAAGAGCCTTCATTGTGGCGGCCCCAAGCCCTCTGAAACCAACTCCCCCCAGATATCAGAGTTGCCCCCACCCTCCTAGCCTTTCGTAAGCTCCTTAAAACCCACCTCTGTCGTCAGGCATGGGGGAATTGACACTTTCCCTCCCCCTAGGCTTATAAAATTTATGCATGGTATGCTAGTATGTATGATTGGTTTCTAAATTGGGGTTTTTAAATTAACTTAAATATTAGATTTGTTTACATTGTACAGTATTATTATTGCTGTGAGCCGCCCCGAGTCTGCGGAGAGGGGCGGCATACAAATCTGATTAATAAATAAATAAATAAACTGATGATGTTATCCAGTTTGACAGAACCCCACGGGTCCCTGAAAGAGGGGCTTTTTCAAGAAGCAACTGGACTTTCTGGGTTTTCTCTCAAGATGTTTCGCTTCTCAGCTCTGACTGGATGGTGGGGAATGGAAGGATTGATACTCCCTGCAGACAGCTGGTCATTTATGTCCTTCTTGGAGGCCACTTTGAGGTTTCTCTGTGTCCTCAAGGTCACCTGAGTGGTGCAAATAAGTATGGGGCCTTCTTGGAATGCTGAAAGGACCATGATGTCGATTGGAGATAGATGATAGCAATAGCAATACACCGCTTCACAGTGCTTTTAAAAGAGCCGGGGTGGCGCAGTGGATAGAGTGCAGCACTGCAGGCCTCTTCAGCTAACTGCTAGCTGTAGTTCAGCAGTTCAAATCTCACCACTGGCTCAAGGTTGACTCTGTCTCCCATCCTTCCGAGGTGGGTCAAATGAGGACCCAGATTGTTGCGGGCAAAAGGTTGATTCTGTAAACCGCTTAGAGAGGGATGTAAAGGCACTGTGAAGCGGTATATAATTATAATAATAATAATAATAATAATAATAATAATAATAATAATAATTTATTAATAATTTATTTGATTTGTATGCCGCCCCTCTCCAAGGACTCGGAGCGGGTCAATAAGTCTAAGTGCTATTGTTCCTTCCTTCCTTCCTTCCTTCCTTCCTTCCTTCCTTCCTTCCTTCCTTCCTTCCTTCCTTCCTTCCTTCCTTCCTTCCTTCCTTCCTTCCATCCTTCCTTCCTTCCTTCCTTCCTTCTTTACCTCCTTCCTTCTTTACTTCCTTCCTTCCTTCCTTCCTTCGTTCCTTCCTCCTTTACTTCGTTCCTTCCTTCCTTCTTTCCTTCCATCCTTCCTTCCATCCATCCTTCCTTCATTCCTTCCATCCTTCCTTCCTTCCTTCCTTCTTTACTTCCTTCCTTCCTTCCTTCTTTACTTCCTTCCTTCCATCCTTCCTTCGTTCCTTCCTCCTTTACTTCGTTCCTTCCTTTGTTCCTTCCTCCTTTACTTTGTTCCTTCTTTCCTTCCTTCCTTCCATCCTTCCTTCTTTACTTCCTTCCTTCCATCCTTCCTTCCTTCCATCCTTCCTTCGTTCCTTCCTCCTTTACTTCGTTCCTTCCTTCGTTCCTTCTTTCTTTCCTTCCTTCCTTCCTTCCCTACCTACCTACGTACCTACCTACCTACCTACCTACCTACCTACTTACTTAAATGAGGACCCAGATAGTTGGGGGCAAGAGGCTGACTCTCTGTAAACCACTTTAAGAGGGCCGTAAAGCACTGTGAAGTGGTATATAAGTCTAAATGCTATTGCTATTGCTATTCTACAGCCCTCCCTAGGCAGTTTACAAAGTCAGCATCTTAGCCCCAGCAAATGGGGTCCTCGTTTTACTGACATCTGAAGGATAGAACCTTGAGCCTGTGTGGATCGAACTAGTGGCAGAGTCCGCCTGCAAGACTTCCTTCTAACCACTGCACATACAGAGTCTCATGCAAAAGTAGCCTTGCCCATGTCTCACTGTACAACTGTATTCCTCTCTTCCAGCTGTTTTCTAAGCTGCAAGCTGTGAAGGCCGAAATCCATGACCTGCAGGAGGAGCACATCAAGGAGAGACAAGAACTGGAACAAACCCAAAATGAGCTGACCCGAGAGCTGAAGCTGAAGTAGGTTCCAACTAACCATGTATTACGGCTTAAGGTCTAGAATGGAGGGGGCTGGCTCAGGAATTCTGCGAGTCAAAGTCCACAGGTCCTAAAGGGGACATAGCTGGCATGGCTGACTCAGGAATTCTGGGATTTGAAGTCCACAAGTCCTAAAGGGGCCATAGCCAGCATCGTTGGCCCAGGAATTCTGGGAATCAAAGTACACATGTCATAAAGGGGTCAGAGCCGGCATGGTTGGCTCAAGAACTCTGGGAGTTGAAATCCACAAGTCCTAAAGGGGGCATAGCTGGCATGGCTAACTCAGGAATTCTGGAATTCTGGGATTTGAAGTCCACATGTCTTAGGGAACATAGCTGGCATGGCTGACTCAGGAATTCTTGAATTCTGGGAGTTGAAGTCCACAAGTCATAAAGGGGGCATAACTGGCATGGCTAACTCAGGAATTCTGGGATTTGAAGTCCACATGTCCTAGGGAACATAGCTGCCATGGCTGACTCTGGAATTCTGGAATTCTGGGAATTGAAGTCCACAAGTCATAAAGGGCCATAGTTACTATGGCCAGCTCAGCAATTCTGGGAACTGAAGTTCATAAATCATAAAAGGGCCATAGCCAGTATGGTTGGCTCAAGAATTCTGGGAGTTGAAGTCTACAAGTCATAAAGGGGCCATAGATCTGCACCCGTGTTCTAGAACACGGGATGGAAAAAATTTCGTGGTCAGCTGTCCCAGAGCCGAAAATGAACTTATTTAACTTGAGGTACTTGGAAGATGGAGTCCAGCAAGGAAAAGATCTTCTAGATTCCCACCAGGCCACCGGATCTCACTTTGTCCTTGGCTGATCTCTCACAGGCACCTGATCATCGAGAACTTCATTCCTCTGGAAGAGAAGAACAAGATCATGAACAGATCCTTCTTTGACGAGGAGGAGGACCAGTGGAAGCTTCACCCCATCACTCGACTGGAGTGAGTCACCTTTCCCTTGGACGGGGGGATGGACACGTCCCAATTTATGTACAGGTAGCCCTCCAACTTAACCACCGTTCGTTTAGTGTCCGTTCCAAGTTTCCACGGCGCTGAAAAAATGAGACCTAGGACCATTTCTGGGGGTTAATATAGGGCAACTGGCAGTTGGAACAGAGTTCTGTTCAGGTGGGGAGGGGGAGTGGAATGACTAATTCCATAGCATCAGAGCATGTTGATCTAATACTGTATAAGAAATACTAATGATCTGATGCTCATTTCGAAAAATCCTTTCTTAGTGAGCACCTAGACACCAAGTGGAACATACATGGTAAGTTTTAAGTTTGTAGGTTTTACAGTTCTGGAGATTTTGTGATTTTGTAAGTGGTATTTGACTTTTGTATAGAGATTGGGTTACCCAGGGCACCAGCCTCATTTTCTATTCTCTTCTCTATTCTCTCTTTTCTTTTCTCTTTTCTATTCTATTCTATGTTCTTTTCTATTTTCTGTTCTTTATTCTAGTCTCTATTCTATTTTCTTTTCATTTTTCTATTCTATTCTATTCTCTATTTTATTTTCTACTTTTCTCTATTCTATGCTATGCTATTCTCTATTCTATTTCTTTTCTATTCTTTTTTCTATTCTATTCTATTCTCTATTCTATTTTCTTTTATATTTTTCTTTCCTTTTTTCTATTCTATTTTCTTTTCTTTATTCTATTCTATTCTATTCTATGATTGCAAAATGGTCATATATCGATTTTCCCCCCAGTGCCGTTGTAACTTCGAATGACGTTACACTAAATGAATGGTGGTAAATCAAGGACTACCTAAACAGAGATGGGGACATTGAGAGGTAGAACCGAAACGAACAGAATACCAAAGTTGGAAGGGACTTTGGAGGTCTTCTAGTCCAACCCCTGACCAGGCAGGAAACTCTTGACCATTTCACAAAATGATTGTCTTACCAGTGGTTAGAGAGGCTCTCTGAATCTTATGGTGTGTGTCCGTGCATATGTATGGGTGCGTATTATTTATTTATTTAATTTAATTTGACTTCTATGCCTCCCAATCCCGAACAACTCAGGGCAGCTTACAACAGCATAAAATTCCAAGCAACAATAACAATAAAAATAAGTTTTTAAAAAACCGAACTAATTTCTAAAATTATTATTATTATTATTATTATTATTATTATTATTATTATTATTATTATTATTATTATTTATTGGATTTGTATGCCGCCCCTCTCCGCAGACTCGGGGCGGCTAACAACAATGATAAAAAACAACATGTAACAATCCAATTTAATAAAACAACTAAAAACCCTTATTATAAAAACCAAACATACACAAAATCCTAATTAAAATTTAAAGACAGTTCAACAACACAAATACTGGTCATTCATACCGATTCATATACATGGACAAGCTAGTGTACACTTATAAAACGAGAGGGTGTTATGTCTTTGACCCCTGTTCCCTTCCCCAATGCAGGAACCAACAAATGATGAGGCGTCCGGTGTCGGCCGTCGGGTACAAGAGACCTCTGAGTCAGCACGCAAGGATGTCCATGATGGTCCGTCCAGAAGCTCGGTACAGGGTGAGCTCAGGCTTCTTTTTTTGGGTGGGTGGGAGAAGAGGTCTGGAATAAAAATAAAAGTAAAAATAAAAAGGGAGGGAGGGAGGGAGGGAGGAAGGAAGGAACGTGGTGGCATAGTGGTTAGAATGCAACATTGCAGGCTGACTCTTTTAGAAACATAGAAACATAGAAGTCTGACGGCAGAAAAAGACCTCATGGTCCATCTAGTCTGCCCTTATACTATTTCCTGTATTTTATCTTAGGATGGATATATGTTTATCCCAGGCATGTTTAAATTCAGTTACTGTGGATTTATCTACCACGTCTGCTGGAAGTTTGTTCCAAGGATCTACTACTCTTTCAGTAAAATAATATTTCCTTGCGTTGCTTTTGATCTTTCCCCCAACTAACTTCAGATTGTGTCCCCTTGTTCTTGTGTTCACTTTCCTATTAAAAACACTTCCCTCCTGTACCTTATTTAACCCTTTAATATATTTAAATGTTTCGATCATGTCCCCCCTTTTCCTTCTGTCCTCCAGACTCTACAGATAGAGTTCATTAAGTCTTTCCTGATACGTTTTATGCTTAAGACCTTCCACCATTCTTGTAGCCCGTCTTTGGACCCCTTCAATTTTGTCAATATCTTTTTGTAGGTGAGGTCTCCAGAACTGAGCACAGTATTATTCCAAATGTGGTCTCACCAGCATTCTATATAGCGGGATCATAATCTCCCTCTTCCTGCTTGTTATACCTCTAGCTATGCAGCCAAGCATCCTACTTGCTTTCCCTACCGCCTGACTGCACTGTTCACCCATTTTGAGACTGTCAGAAATCACTACCCCTAAATCCTTTTCTTTTGAAGTATTTGCTAACACAGAACTGCCACTTCGATCCTGAACGGTTCCAAGTTGACTCAGCCTTTTATCTTTCCAAGATCGGTAAAATAAAGACCCAGATTGTTGGGGGGCAAAATGCTGACTGTGCAAACCATTTAGAGAGGGATGGAAAGCACTATATTCTAAATGCTATTGCTATCCTTAAATTCCCAGGATCCTTATTCCAAATTCTAGCAGGTGCTTACCATGAGTTGAGAAGATTCCTGCGGAACTCCTCTCTGAGGCCTTCATTAATTGTCTCACATTTAATTTATCAGTTATAAGCCATCCCAATGCTACACCTTGGCCTGGCTTATGAAAGACAACAAGAAACACTGGCTGCCGATTAGTCTCTGGCCACAATTCAAGGCGTTGGCTATCACTTATAAAGCCCTACATGGCTTAGGGCCTGACTATTTACGGGACCGTCTCTTGCCACATACCTCCCAGAGGCCTATTCGATCGCACAATATCGACCTCCTCCAGCTCCCGTCAACTAAGCAATGCAGGTGGGCGGGACCGCGGGGAGGGCCTTTTCTGTTGCTGCCCCGGCTCTATGGAACCAACTCCCCCCAATGTTCCCACTGCTCCCACTCTCCTAGCTTTTTGAAAAGCTGTTAAGATCTGGCTTTGCCGACAGGCATGGGGGGCACGAACTCTAACATCATACATGCCCGAATAATGTTTGGCTGGTGTGTATGTTTGTTAGATTGATTTTTGGGGTTTTTATAATGGGTTTGTTAGGGTTATAATGAAGTTTTAATCTACTGTTGATGTTTGACTTCTTTTTATTATTGTACTATTGTATTATTTTTTAATGTTGTAAGCCGCCCTGAGTCCTATGGGATTGGGCGGCATAAAAGTTGAATAAATTAATTTGAAGAGAATATTTTCAGATACAAACCTAGAAAAAAAATATATCAACCACCAATTTTAAAAAAACCAGGACATTCCTCCCACCTAGGACTGTACGGCTGTAACTTGTTGCTTGTGTCCTAAGATTTTTATTAATATTGTTTCTTCATTGCTTATTTGACCCCATGTCAATCATTAAGTGTTGTACTACATGATTCTTGACAAATGTATCTTTCTTTTATGTACACTGAGAGCATCTGCACCAAAGACAAATTCCTTGTGTGTCCAATCACACTTGGCCAATAAAATTCTATTCTAATTCTATTCTACTCTACTCTAGGGGGGACATGATCGAAACATTTAAATATATTAAAAGGTTAAATAAGGTCCAGGAGGGAAGTGTTTTTAATAGGAAAGTGAACACAAGAACAAGGGGACACAATCTGAGGTTAGTTGGGGGAAAGATCAAAAGCAACATGAGAAAATATTATTTTACTGAAAGAGTAGTAGATCCTTGGAACAAACTTCCAGCAGACGTGGTAGATAAATCCACAGTAACTGGATTTAAACATGCCTGGGATAAACATAGATCCATCCTAAGATAAAATACAGAAAATAGTATAAGGGCAGACTAGATGGACCATAAGGTCTTTTTCTGCCGTCAGACTTCTATGTTTCTACTCTGTTCTATTCTACATTTACACCGTTGACATAATTAAGTATTGAGCTCTGCTGAATTTTTGACTATTTAGGCAGAAAACATTGTCCTGCTAGAACTGGATATGCCCAGTCGGACCACGCGGGACTACGAGGGCCCAGCCATTGCCCCCAAAGTTCAGGCAGCTCTAGAAGCCGCTTTGCAAGATGAAGATGAGATTCAAGTGGACGCGTCGACCTTTGAGAGTACGTCGAGCAAGAAATCTAAATCCCGGTGAGCTGGTATTTTAATCAACTATTCTTCTGCAGATCTGAGAAGTTATGGGGCTGAATTGGCTGGCTTTCAGCCCCCTTAATTTTGGGAGGTATTTCTAATGTCATTTCGCGGGACCTAGGGGAAGAGCCTTCTCTGTGGCGGCCCCGGATCTCTGGAACCAACTCCCCCCAGAGATCAGAATTGCCCCCACCCTCCTTGCCTTTCGTAAACTTCTCAAAACCCACCTCTGCCGTCAGGCATGGGGGAATTGAAATATCTTCCCCCTAGGCCTATATAATTTATGTATGGTGTGTTGTGTGCATGTTTTTTAAATTATGGGTTTTTAACTTCATATTATTAGATTTGTATTGTACATTGTTTCTATCACTGCTGTGAGCCGCCCCGAGTCTACGGAGAGGGGTGGCATACAATTTAATAAATAAATAAATAAATAAATTTATAAAAGGGGTCTTACTATTATTATTATTATTATTATTATTATTATTATTATTATTATTATTATTATTATTATTATTTGTGACCTTTATATGCCACCCAACTCCAATAGGACTCTGGGGGGCTCACAATAATTAAAAAAATAATATAAAATGTAAATAGCAATAAAACAGCAAAGACCATAGAAACATAGAAGATTGACAGCAGAAAAAGACCTCATGGTCCATCTAGTCTGGACTATATAAAATACATTAATAACCTTTAAAACCATCAACTGTAGGCAGTTGATGGAAGGAAGGAAGGTACTGTAGGAAGATGCAGGAATTTCTGAAATGCAAGACCTAGAGCAGGGATGGCGAACCTATGGCACAGGTGGCACGCGGAGCCATATCAGTTTCCGGTCACAATTCAAAGTGTTGGTTATGACCTATAAAGCCCTTCATGGCACCGGACCAGACTATCTCAGGGACCGCCTTCTGCCGCACGAATCCCAGCGACCAGTTAGGTCCCACAGAGTGGGTCTCCTCCGGGTCCCGTCAACTAAACAAGGTCGTTTGGCGGGACCCAGGGTAAGAGCCTTCTCTGTGGCGGCCCCGGCCCTCTGGAACCAACTCCCCCCAGAGATTAGAATTGCCCCCACCCTCCTCGCCTTTCGTAAGCTTCTTAAAACCCACCTCTGCCGCCAGGCATGGGGGAACTGAGATACTCTTTCCCCCTAGGCCTTTACAATTTATGCTTGGTATGTCTGTATGTATGTTTGGTTTTTATAATAAGGGTTTTTAACTGTTTTAGTATTGGATTATTATTATATGCTGTTCTATTGCTGTTGTTAGCCACCCCGAGTCTGCGGAGAGGAGCGGCATACAAATCCAATAAATAAATAAAATAAATAAATAATATTTTGCTGCCATGCGAACCGTTGCCCTAGCTCAGCTCCAACGTGCATGTGTGTGCTGGCCAGCTGATTTTTGGCTTGCACAGAGGCTCTGGGAGGGCATTTTTATCTTCCAGAGAACCTCTGGAGGGATGGGAGAGGGTGTTTTTACCCTCCCATGGCTCCCGGGAAGCCTTTGGAGCCTGAAGAAGGTAAAACACGAACCTACTGGACTCACTAGAAGTTGGGAAACAGCCGTTTCCAGCCTCTACGGGGCCTTTGGATGGGGGGGAGGGAAGCTGTTTTCACCCTCCGCAGGCATTGAATTATTATTATTATTATTATTATTATTATTATTATTATTATTATTATTTTTATTATTATTTATTAGATTTGTATGCCACCCCTCTCCAAAGACTCGGGGCAGCTCACAACACAACAATAACACAATACATTACAAATCTAATAATAAAATGTAAAGATCAATTAAAAAACATTAATAAACATAACCAGTATTATAAAAACCCCAACTACACAATTGTACCCATTCAACCCAATCCATCATACAACAGAGGTCGGAAAACACAACAAAGGGGGGGAGGTAGTTATCCCCACACCTGGCGACAAAGGTGAGTCTTCAGCATTTTATGGAAGGCGAGGAGGGTGAGGGCTGTTCGAATCTCCGGAGGGAGTTGATTCCAGAGGGATGGGGCCCCCACAGAGAAGGCTCTTCCCCTGGGCCCCGCCAGTTGACCTTGCTTAGTCGACGGGACCCGGAGAAGGCCAATTATGGGTGTGGGCACTCACACATGCGTGATGGCACGCACGCTTGCTCTTTTAGCCCCTGAGGAAAAAAAGTTTCGCCATCACTAACCTACAGAAAGCACACTCCATCCAGTTTCTGTAAAGGTGGTCTATAAAGGAAGATTTGCATGTACATAATCCCAGTGTTACTGGTCATGCTTGCCAGCTTCAAGATGTGTAGACTTCTACTCTCAGAACAGAGAGTTGAATTCTGGGAGTTGAAGTCCGTGAGGAATTCTGGGAGTGAAATCCATACGTCTTCAGGTTGCCAAGGTTGAGAATCACTGGTTATAATAACCCATGCTTTCAATATTGGTTTAAAAAAAAAGAGAGACAGTTTGGTCTAGTAGTTTTTTTGCTGACCTAGAAACTAGGAGGCAGTGAATTCTAGTTCCACATTATATGTGAAAGTCGGCTGGGTGACTTTGGGCCAATCAAAGTCTAGAGACGTCTAGAGAAGCGATGGAGGAAGAGTAGGTCTGAATCTGATCGAACACTTGTAAGAGCTTTTATTAAGACTTACAAAGTGGCGCTCAAGGCGGCAAGATGCGCGTACCATGCCGCCTTGATTGCATCAGCGGAATCCCGCCCGGCCGCTCTGTTTAGGGTGACCCGCTCCCTTCTTAACCAGGGGGGAGTTGGGGAGCCCTTGCAGAGTAGTGCCGAGGAGTTTAACACGTTTTTCGCTGATAAAGTCGCTCAGATCCAGGCCGACCTCGACTCCAATTGGAAAACAGTGTCGACTGACAACGAGTCAGTCGAGGTGACTGGGGCACGTACTTGTCCACCTGTCTGGGGAGAGTTTGATCTGGTGACACCTGATGAAGTGGACAAGGCCATTGGAGCTGTGAGTTCCGCCACCTGCTTACTGGATCCGTGTCCCTCCTGGTTGGTCTCGGCCAGCAGGGAGGTGACACGGAGCTGGGCCCAGGAGATTACCAACGCTTCCTTGGGGAGGGGAGTTTTTCCATCACTCTATAAAGAAGCGCTTGTGCGCCCCCTCCTCAAGAAGCCCTCCCTGGACCCAGCCGTACTTAACAACTATCGTCCAGTCTCCAACCTTCCCTTTATGGGGAAGGTTGTCGAGAAGGTGGTGGCACTCCAGCTCCAGCGGTCCTTGGAAGAAGCTGATTATCTAGGTCCCCAGCAGTCGGGTTTCAGGCCCGGTTACAGCACGGAAACCGCTTTGGTCGCGTTGATGGATGATCTTTGGCGGGCCCGGGACAGGGGTTTATCCTCTGTCCTGGTGCTCCTCGATCTCTCAGCGGCTTTCGATACCATCGACCATGGTATCCTTCTGCACCGGTTGGAGGGGCTGGGGGTGGGAGGCACTGTGCTCCAGTGGTTCTCCTCCTACCTCTCTGGCCGGTCGCAGTCGGTGTTAGTGGGGGGTCAGAGGTCGGCTCCGAGGTCTCTCCCTTGTGGGGTGCCTCAGGGGTCGGTCCTCTCCCCCTTGCTATTTAACATCTACATGAAACCGCTGGGTGAGATCATCCAAGGACATGGGGTGAGGTATCATCAATATGCCGATGATACCCAGCTTTACATCTCCACCCCATGCCCAGTCAACGAAGCGGTGGAAGTGATGTGCCGGTGCCTGGAGGCTGTTGGGGCCTGGATGGGTGTCAACAGACTCAAACTCAACCCGGATAAGACGGAGTGGCTGTGGGTTCTGCCTCCCAAGGACAATCCCATCTGTCCGTCCATCACCCTGGGGGGGGAATTATTGACCCCCTCAGAGAGGGTCCGCAACTTGGGCGTCCTCCTCGATCCACAGCTCACATTAGAAAACCATCTCTCAGCTGTGGCGAGGGGGGCGTTTGCCCAGGTTCGCCTGGTGCACCAGTTGCGGCCCTATCTGGACCGGGACTCATTGCTCACAGTCACTCATGCCCTCATCACCTCGAGGTTCGACTACTGTAATGCTCTCTACATGGGGCTACCTTTGAAAAGTGTTCGGAAACTTCAGATCGTGCAAAATGCAGCTGCGAGAGCAGTCATGGGCTTACCCAGGTATGCCCATGTTTCACCATCACTCCGCAGTCTGCATTGGCTGCCGATCAATTTCCGGTCACAATTCAAAGTGTTGGTTATGACCTTTAAAGCCCTTCATGGCACTGGACCAGAATATCTCTGAGACCGCCTACTGCCGCACGAATCCCAGCGACCAATTAGGTCCCACAGAGTGGGCCTTCTCCGGGTCCCGTCAACTAAACAATGTCGGTTGGCGGGCCCCAGGGGAAGAGCCTTCTCTGTGGCGGCACCGACTCTCTGGAACCAACTCCCCCCAGAGATTAGAACTGCCCCTACTCTCCCTGCCTTCCGTAAACTCCTTAAAACCCACCTCTGCCGTCAGGCATGGGGGAACTGAAACACCTCCCCCGGGCATGTTTAATTTATGCATGGTATGTTTGTGTGTGCGTCTGTTAGTTTATGGGGTTCTTTTAAAGCTTGTATAAATTTTAAAGTTTTCTGATTATTTATGATTTGTTCTATTCTGTTGTGAGCCGCCCCGAGTCTTCGGAGAGAGGCGGCATACAAATCTAAATAATAAATAAATAAATAATAATAAATAAATCACCAGGAGTTCTAGTCCTGCCTTAGATATGAAAGTTGGCTGGGTGACTTTGGGCCATTTTTCTATGAGTATATTATTTTTCTATGAGTATATCCTCTATAACCTTCATTATGTATTTTACTATGTGCATATCCACTATAACCCTCATTGGGTAATGGACAAAATCAATGAATCAATCAATCACCAGGAGACAGTGATTTGTAATCCCACGTTAGACATGAAAGCCAGCTGAGTTTGGGCCAGGGACTTCACTCTCAGCCCAACTCACCTTGTTCTGGGGAAAAATAGTAGGAAAGAGGATTTAGATATATTCTCCAAACTTATTATGTGTAAAACTAATAAAGACAGGTGCAAAAGATTTTTAAAACATAATGACCCTGGCAAGATCTTTGCAGAGGCAACAAACCCAGCCGTATGTATACAACCCATGAAATGCTTTGTAAAAAAACACACCCCTACAATTTTAGATCATGATTATTTTTATTTATTTATTTATTTAATTAATTGGATTTGTATACTGCCCCTCTCCGAGGATTCGGGACGGCTCACAGCAGATTTTTAAAAAGAACAGTACAGTGATACCTTGTCTTACGAACTTAATTGGTTCCAGGACAAGGTTCTTAAGGTCAAAAGTTTGTAAGACGAAACAATGTTTCCCATAGGAATCAATGGAAAAGCGATTAATGTGTGCAAGCCCAAAATTCACTCCTTTTGCCAGCCGAAGCGTCCGTTTTTGCGCTGCTGGGATTCCCCTGAGGCTCCTCCATGGGAAACCCCACCTCTGGACTTCTGTGTTTTTGCGATGCTGCAGGGGAATCCCAGCAGGGGAATCCCAGCATCGCAAAACGAGCGCTTCGCTGGCAACGGAAGTCCGGAGGTGGGGTTTCCCAGCGAAGGGAGCATCAGTGAAATCGCAGCATCGCAAAAACACCAAAGTCCTCGAAACCCCACCTCCAGACCTCTGCGTTTTTGCGATGCTGCGATTTCACTGAGGCTCCCCTCGCTGGGAAACCCCACCTCCGGACTTCTGTTGTCAGCGAAGTGCCCGTTTTTGCGCTGCTGGGATTCCCCTGCAGCATCGCAAAAACACAGAAGTCCGGAGGTGGGGTTTCCCATGGAGGGGAGCCTCAGGGGAATTCCAGCAGCGCAAAAATGGGTGCTTCACTGGCAACGGAAGTCCGGAGGCGGGGCATCCCAGTGGTGACGGCTTGGGTTTGTAAGGTGAAAATAGTTTGTAAAAAGAGGCAAAAAAATCTTAAACCCTGGGTTTGTATCTCGAAAAGTTTGTAAGATGAGGCGTCACTGTAATATAATCCAATTAATACTACAGTATTAAAAACAATTAGACAGAGAAGATTAACCTAAAAAATTAACTCATTAACCATTCAGCAATCATACTTAAGGCATTCGGTGGTCAGGGGATGATCGAAGAGTCCCAAGCCTGGCGGCAAAGATGTTTTTTTAAGCTCTTTCGGAAGGCAAGGAGGGAGGGGGCAGTGCAAATCTCTGGGGGGAGTTGATTCCAGAGGGCCGGGGCGACCACAGAGAAGGCTCTTCCCCTAGGTCCCACCAACCGACATTGTTTGGTCGATGGGACCCTAAGGGAGGCCAACTCTGGGACCTCACCGGTCGCTGGGATTCATGCGGCAGAAGGCGGTCTCGGAGATAATCTGGCCCTGTGCCATGTAGGGCTTTATATTAGTCGCCTTTCTTTTGTTTCCTGCTTGCGAACACACCACGGTTTCTTTTATTTATGAAGTTGCTCCTTCACGCTCCTCTTTTTTCTATTCTCCAGGCCTAAAACCGGAAGGAAGTCTAGTGGCTCCCCCTCCAGCGCCTCCAGCTCTCAGCTCTACCCCCAGTCTCGCGGGCTGGTCCCCAAGTAAAATCAGTTGCTCATCCGCTCGAGGGCCTGGCTCCCGTTGGGCCGTAATAGGCCGAGGCCAGTTAACAGCCTGCAAAAGGGGTTTTTTTGGACTTTAAAGAGGCCCGAGTTCCAGAAGGCGGCTTTTTCGGAGAAGACAAGAGCAGCCTCGTTTTTTGCACCTTGGTTAGGACAGGTTTACGTGGTCTGCCTCTTGCTTGCCTGCGCGGAGGAACTATTTGATCTCCGGTGCGGCAGAGTTGAAAGGCTAAGGAGCCTTTAGTTAGGAAATCAGCAATGCATGAGTTACATTAGTGTGTGTTAGAAGCCATGAGAAGCACGGAGTGAGGGGGGGATGTCCCTTTGCCCCCCCCTTTCCCCATCCCGTAGCCTTCTCTCTCTCTCTCTTTTAACGGTCTTTTCTCTCTTTACGGTCTGGCTCTCCTCCTCCTCCTCCTCGGGAGCCGGAGGCAAATCTCGCTGCAATCACCTCGATGACGCCCAAGAAAACGAGGTTGAGAAGTGACCAGGAGATATTTTTTTCCCCCATTGAAGGACTGGATGGGTGAAGGCCAGATTGAAAGCGTCTCCAAATTGGGGGGGAGAAAAAATAGGTGAGACTGAAAGATGTCCCTAGAGCTTTGGGTACAAATGGCAAAAGGGGGCAAGGTTTCCAAACCCACTCTCTCTCTTTTTCCTTTTGGACATAGAAGGTAGGAGGTCAATCAGCCCTTGGGCCTGTTTACAAGGAGGGATTTTCAACAGGTTCCAGGTGGACCTCGGCCACGAAGATCTGCAGAGGCTACCTGGTCTATAACAGTCGCCCACACCTTCGCTCTTAGCCACCCCCCTCTCCTCGCCATCTCGTTCTCCACAACCTGGGAGCGTTTTGGCGACCGATGCTTGTCTTCCACTGTAGCTTACCTGGCCTCGCTTCTTGTCTCCACTTTCCCTCCCCGGGAGACATTAACCCTGGGGAAGGGGCTTCTGCTCTGCTCTCAGTATAACCCTCCTCCTCCTGTTAAACCAGAGCCAGGTTGAGAGGGGGACTCCCAGGGCAAGTCTCCACACAGGAGTTCTCATTCCAACTCCTGTCTTTTTTCGCTCTTAATTTCCTGATTAAGATACCAAGTAGCTGGTGTGGAAATAGATGCTGCTGAAAAAGGGGGCAGGGGTCCAACGGCTGAAGACTGTGCCTCCCCTCCCCGCCCTTTGTATTGTTTTATAGTTTGGTTTGTATATTTAACATGGTTGCACATTTGCAAGTTCAGTTGGTTTTTTATGTCAACGGTTGTGACTGTGAATATATTCTCATCAGCTCCTCCGAATGTTTTTTTTCCAAACCCATGTTTTAATTTTTCCATCTGTATCAAGCGTGTGCATCTACGTGGGGTCCTCCAGGCATACTCTTAAGCGTAAAGGGGTCGTCTTTTTGTCCTTGTTACACCTTCTCTTGAGTCACTCCTCTTTGGCGGTGGGGAGGCATTACAATTCCATGGTCTCGTGTCCCGTCCCCCCCTTTCATATAAGGACACCCCCCAAGAGGCATTCTGCTGGCATGGTGCCTCAGAAGGCCCAGCCTTGCTCCCCAAACCTTCTACGGTTGAATTTGCCAAGTACGTTTCTGGAACGGTGAGCAGCTCGATCCGTCATGGATCAGAGGGCTGTTTATTTGGCGAGCGGCTTGGTGTTTTAGAATCCTATGAAAACAGATGCTGTTATTCTGCCAAGTCCATTTCCTGTTTTGTGGGGCCAATTCCCTTTGTAATTAAAAAAAAAAGAAGAAGGACTGGCTGGCAGAAGTTCCGTAATGAATCCAAAGATGATAATAAAAAGTCTGCAATGGTGAAGCCGCACATGTTGGCCTGTTGCTTTTTATTGTGAACGGGCAGGGCAAGAGAACCAAGGTCTGATCGGAACTGCCACCGGCTTGCTTGGCAAGAATTCAGCGGAAACAGGAGGGGAGCCTTTAACTGTTCCCATAATGGCTGCATTTCTGACTTTGAGACACTTTGAATAATTGGAGCCCCCCCCCTCCCTCCGGCTTTTCCCACACCTAAAACATTTCTCCGTCTTTCGTGTACTGTACTGTCTTTGAGTGTTTTCTGAAGCTGGCAGCCTCTCTTTGGGAATATTTCAATAAGCCGCGGTGTCAGCTACTGCCTTGTTATTTAAGGCAGCCCTTACTCTTGGTATCCCCAAGTATGGTGAATTCTTTCTTCATATCCCATGCCATGTTATGAATATTCAGTGTTGGAGCCATGCATTTAACCAATAGAGCAGGATTCTCAAACCTTAGCAACTGTTAAGATTCGTGAACTTCGACTCCCAGAATTCCCTAGCCGGCATCTTAACAGTTGGTAAGGTTTGAGAACCCCGCAATAAAGGATCTATGGAAAAATTCATTCACTGGGTTCCTTACCTGTGTGTAAGCCCCATTGGAGTGAATAACCTTCCCTTGGTTCCAACAGCACTCGCACAAGAATATTATCCAAAGGACGGGATATGAGAAGTACTACTGTTTCCTGCAAGCAATGTTCCCTTCCTGGGATTGTACCTAACCGACTACTGTTTTATCTGTACATAAAGGAACACTTGTCAATAGTTCTTTTTCTGTCCATGGATTTAAAGCTTGTATCTCTGTAATAGCCTCTTGTCTAGGAATGTAAAAGTGCTCCTGCAAAAATATAACAATAAAAAAAAACATCTGGATTTATTGTATGTAAAATTAACACATTTCTCTAGAGTTTTGCAATCTTTTATTTAAAAACTATATATATATGCCAGCTTTATAATTTATAATCACATGATGCAATAATTTTTTAGAATATACTAAGCAGAGTGGGAAGGATCTTGGAGGTCTTCCAGTCCAAACCCCTGCTCAAAAACATTAAAAAGTTGAAAAACATTAAAGTTTAAGACTGTAAACCTGGAGTTTCAGATCTATGTAGGGCAGGTGAATCCAAGTCTGTGCCTTCCTGATCTGCCAATTCTTTTTTTTTTTTTTTTGGAGATACCAAAAAGCAGCAGAATGCAGAATAACAAGGTTGGAAGGGGCCCTGGAAGACTTCTAGTCCAACCCCCTGCTCAGGCAGGAAACATTTGGAGGCAAACTGTTCCACTAATGTCCTATTAGGAAGTTTCTCCTTAATTCCAAATTAATTCCAAAATCATCTAACTAAACTCCATTAGTTTCTGTTGTTTCTTCTCCTGGTGCTTTGGAGAATAACTTGACCCCCTCTTCTATGTGGCAGCCCTTCAAATACTGGAAGACTGCTATCATGTCCCCCCAAGTCGGGGGTCCCCAAACGTTTTGCACAGGGGGCCAGTTCACTGACCCTCAGGCTGTTGGAGGGCCGGACTATAAAAAAAACCTATGAACAAATCCCTATGCACACTGCACAAATTTTAATTAAAGTAAAAAACAAAATGGGAACAAATACAATATTTAAAATAAAGTAATTAAATAATTAAGTAATAAAGTAATTTAAACTTAAATCAACAAACTCCCATTTCTCCTTCCTCTCCATTTCTCTCTTACCTCTTTTCTTCCTTCTCTCTCATTTGTTTCATTTTCCTCTCCCTCATTTTCTCATTTTTCTCTTTCTCTTTCCATCTATCCCCCTTTCTCTCTTCCTCTCTATCTCTCCCTTTCTTTCTCTCTCTTTCTTTCTGTCCCTCTCTTTCTCTCTCTCACTCATTCTCTTTCTCTATCCCTCTTTGTATCTCTCCCTCTCTCTCTCCCTCCCTCCAATCATCCACATCCCTTGCCTCTGTACCGCCTCCTTGCTCAGCAGCAGACCGCGGTGAGTTGACAGGAGATTCGGGAGCTTATTATATCTATTGATAAAATCTTGTGGGCTGCCGGGGGCCGGATAATTTGCCTCAGTGGGCCGCATCCGGCCTCCGGCCCATAGTTTGGGGAGTCCCAAGTCTTTTCATTATTCAATTTGGAATTGAGGTGGGAGGGACCTTGGGAGGTCTTCTAGTTCAACCCCCCCCCCCCCCCCGCTTAGGCGGAAGATCCTACACCAACTCAGACAAATGGTTATCCAGTCTCTTCTTTAGAAACTTCAGGGTTGGAGCATCCACTTCTGGTGGCAAGCAGTCCCACAGGTTAATTGTTCTCACTGTCATTCTCTATTCTATTCCATTCCACCCCAGCCTTCGTCTCTTCATTTTTCCATTCCATTCTTCCTTCATCCCTACCCTATATTCTTTTCTTCTCTTATTATTCCCAGTCAATCCCATTCCTTTTTCTATTCCATTCCAGTCTCCATTCCTCTCTTCATTATTCCATTCTTCATCCCTTTTCATTAGCCTATATCCCAGGCGTGGGCAAAGTGGGCGCTTCTATGACCTGTGGACTTCAACTCCCAGAATTCCTGATGCCAGTCATGCTAGCTCAGGAATTCTGGGAGTTGAAGTCCACAAGTCGTACAAGAGCCCACTTCGCCTACTCTTGCAGTCGTTTCCCCTTATTTCGCTCCCGCGCCCCGCCTGGAAAGCAGCCACCTGTCTTGTTGCCATTGTCCACAGCCACATGCAGGGCCAGGGGCCTCCAACTCCTCCGCTGCCGGGGCCTGACTGTGGGGGAGGCTCTCTCCCGGCGGCCCCCATCCCCGTCCATCCTCAGTTCACTCCATTCGGGCTTCCCCTGCGGCCTACAACTAGGCATCTGGGCCCCGTCGTCCTACCCGTGATGCCCCGCGACAAGAGAGGGGCGTGGCCAGTGCCGCCCAAAGAGACCCGCATTCCGGGAGCGGCGCCACCAAAACTCCCTCGTCTTCGTTTCCGGGGACTGCAACTCCCGTCGTACCCCGCGCGCAGAGGCGGGGGGAGACTTCCTGGGCTCGCCTCTTCGAACTGCTCCCTCCTGTGTCTTCCTCGCTCCAAACGCAACGCGGCGCGCGCGCCTGTGGCAGATTCGGGGCGGACTGACCCTCCGCGGCCACCGTTCGGGCCTAGCGCGCCTCTCCGTCACACAGGCTCTCTTTCTCTCCTCAGGCGAGCGAAGCGCCATCCGCCCCTCCTCCTCCTGTTCTTCATCCTCGGGCTTTTTAATTTTTTAAAAAATATTTTCACCCCTCCATCCTCCTTTCCCTCTTTTTTTCCCGCCCGCCTTTGCGGGAGAGACCTTTGACCCCCCCCTCGTTCTCCGGTTGTTATGTCGGGCCTCCGCCGCCGCATTCCTTGACGCGCGCGCCCGCCGCCGCCGCCTCAGCCAGCCGCCTTTTTTCCTCCTTCTCTTTCCCTCCCCGCGCGCGCGCGCCCACGCCCTCCTCCTCCTTCCCCCCCCCGCCGCCGTTCGAAGCTCGCGCGCGCCCCCTCAGCGGCAGCCCCGCCCGAAGTAACGGTCGCCGCCTCGCGCCAGGCGCGCTCCCGTCGCCGCCCGCGGCCTGCTCAGGGAAACAACCGCCTCCCTCTCCCCAATACACAAACACATACACTTCGCGTGCGTGCGTGCATCCGCCCGGTCAGCTCGCCCGCCCGGAGGAGGAGGAGGAGGAAGAAGATGAAGGAGATGAAGCAGCGGAGGAAGAAGGAGCGCACGTGGGCCGAGGCCGCCCGCCTGGTGAGCCGGGGGGGGGGGGCACAGGCGGTTGAGACGGGAGGGGGGCTCAGCTGGGAAAGGGAGGTCTTGCCTACCCCCTACCCCCGTTCTCCCCATCCCCTAAGGTAGTGTTTGCTGGGTGGGGAATTCTGGGAGTTGAAGTCCAGACATCTTCAAGTTGCCAAGGTTGGGAAACACTGCCCTAAGGCAGCGGGGGGGGGGGGGGTCCTCTGTGTGTGTGTATATGTCTGTGTATACAAGGCGGTGTATACACACAGACACATATATGCATATATATATACATATATATGTACCTCACCTACAAAAAGATGTTGACAAAATTGAACAGGTCCAAAAACGGGCTACAACAATGGTGGAATGTCTTAAGCATCAAACTTATCAGGAAAGACTTCATGAACTCCATCTGTCTAGTCTGGAGGACAGAAGGGAAAGGTGGGACATGATAGAAACATTGAAATATATTAAAGGGAAGTGTTTTTAATAGGAAAGTAAACCCAAGAACAAGGGGTCACAATGTGAGGTGAGTTGGGGGAAAGATCAGAAGCCACGTGAGAAAATATTATTTGACTGAAAGAGTCATAGATGCTTGGAAGAAACTTCCATCAGATGTGGTTAGTAAATCCACAGGAACTGAATTTAAACATGGCTGGGATAAACCTAGATCCATCCTAAGATAAAATAGAGGAAATAGTATAAGGGCAGACTAGATGGACCAGGAGGTCTTTTTCTGTCATCAATCTTCTATGTTTCTATGTATGCATGCCTTATGTGTGTTTATACACACACACAAGATGTACATACATATGTCTTATAGGTCTTTGTGTGTTGTGGGAAAATTAAGAGGAGAAAGGAGCTTTATGCTCAAAGCTTTGAGTGATTTGTAAAAACAATCAAGGCGGTATATCTTTGTTTGTGTGTATGTGTGTTCGGTATGTATGCATCTGTAGGTATTTTATCTGTCTTCTATATCTATCCATCTGTCACATATCTATCCATCTATCATTATCAATCTATCATCTGTCTATCTATCTCTATCATGAATCATCTGTCTGTCATATCTACTATATATCTACATCTATATATCTGTATCCCTAGCCGCCTAGAATCCCTAGGGAGTTTGGTGGCATAGAAATCGAATAAATAATCTACCATATCTCTATTTATCTATTTATATCTATCTATCATCTATCAATTTACCATCTATCTATCTATCTCTATCCTGTCTATCATATCTATCTTATTTCTATCATATCTATCTATATTTAACATCATCTATCTACCCATCTATCTACCTATCTATTTAGCATCTGTTAATCTAGCATCTGTCTATCATATCTATATCATATCTATCTCTATTTAGCATCTATCATATCTATTATCTATATCATCTACCTATTCATCTAACTTCTATCTATCTACGGAGAGGGGCGGCATACAAATCCAATAAATAAATAAATCTTATATCTCTAATCTCTATCATAACTATCTCTATTTAGCATCTATCTATCTATCTATCTATCTATCTATCTATCTATCTATCTATCTATCTATCATCTCTCTCTTATTTGTTTTTACAAATAACAGTTTGTGCATATTGAACATTCCTTTCTCCTCTTACTTTCCCCACAACAACAACCCTGTGAGTTGGATTGGGATGACTAGCCCAAAGTCATCTAGCTGGGTTTCATGCTTAAAGTGGGACTAGAACTCAAAACACATACACGTGCACCACCCTTTCTCATGGGGCATCTTCACTGCTGCTCCAACATGACTGTCAGTGAAATTGGATTGAGAGCAATGAAGAATTCCTTTCCTGTGCTTGGCCTGGAGGGATTTTATTTGCTTGTTTATTTATTAGATTATTATACTACCTTTGTTATTTTTACAAATGACTCCTGGCATTGGTCTTATTCAACAAACTTTCCTCCTTCTGTTTTTTGAGGACAACGGCACTGTGAGGTGGGTTCGGCTGAGAGGAAGGGGTTTGCCTAATTCACCCAGCTAGTTTTCATGCCTAAGGCGGGACTAGAACTCTCCATCTCCTGGTGATTTGCCCAAAGTCACCCAGCTGACTTTTATGCCTTAAGCAAGACTCAAACTCAGACTTTCCTGCTTTTTAACTTGGTGCCTTAACCACTGGATCAATCTTTATTTATACATAAGCGAGGCAGGGTCTCAGGTAGGGTCCAGCCTGCAGAATGGCTTTGGGGGAGCATCTTCTGCCCTTGGGAAGCATCTCTAAACCATCATCCCTTGAAAAAGAAGATATTGATGACTTCTTAAGACATGATTTGGGTGTTGTGTGAATCTGGGCTACTGAAGCGGGTAATGGTTTTGGGGTAATTTTCATGTGACCTCTCGAATGGAAACCTTGCCATCTCATCCTTTTTCGTGTTGCACACAATGGAGACTAAGGATGGTTTTCCTATGGATTTCTTCATTTTTCTAGTTTATAATCCTCAGCTTCATTTTGCGGAAAGAGCTTTGAGGAACGAAAACCGTAAGATGTTCTGAATTTCAGTTGTGTCTTGATTAGGGATTGTGGTCAATAATCCCACCTTCGCTTGAAAGCAAGCCTCGCTTTTATTTACTTCATAGGAGTTTGCAGAACCCTTGTGATACATAGTATGGTTGTATGGATATATTTACCATAGAGATCAAGCAATCATATATACATGTATATCATATATATATGTATATACATATATGTGTAACACATTTTTGCTGATAATGAAATGGAAGGGAGACTCCTATAGGTCTATTTTTGGCTTATTTGCTTATTTGATATTTATATATATATCATATTTATATATACACAAGAAAGGATTTGTGGAAAACTATAAAAAACACATTTTTGGGATTGACACTCCAGAATTAACTTTGAACTTGGAAGACAGTGTATCTCTTGTTGAAAAGGAAACTTCTCCATTCTGACCCAAGGCAGCTATTCCGATAGTGGCATCATGAAATTTGGAATTGTATGGACTAACCCAATGTTTCTCAACCTTGGCAGCTATAAGATGTCTGGACTTCAATTCCCAGAATTCCCCAGTCAGCTTTGCCAAGATTGAGAAAGACTGAACTAATCCATTTCGCTGTCTGGTTTTATGGGAGTGGAGAAGGAGGAAGGATAAGACCGAATAAAGACAACATTTCTCAGATTGATAAGTGTTTTTTAAGTTCCTCCATGAGCAGCTGCTTTGGGTCAGATTGGAAGACAGAGCAAACATAGAGAGGTGGATATCTTGAGAAATGAATGTGTATTCTCTTATCAGGTAGTGAAAGCTGCAATTTTTGCTGTGTGTATGTGTATGTATATATACACAGGAGAGTGACAAAATAATCTGAAATTAGCTTCTTTTTAAAGCTGGTTAATTATTCCTAAAGCTGGTCGTTGTTTTATTATTATAACAATCTTTATAATTCTTAAAGCTGTCATTGTTTTCTAATTGGGGAAGAAATAAATGGAGAGGGTATGTGTAGTCCTTGACTTACAACAATACATTTAGTGATTGTTCAAAAATTATAATGACCCTGGGAAAAGTGACTTATGACTGTTTTTGACACTTACGACCATTGCAGCATCCTCCTGGCTACGTGTCCAAAATTTGCGTGCTTGGCAACTGGCTCATATTTATGATGGACACATATTGATGAGTGTCCCTGGGTTAAGGGATCTCCTTTTGCCACCTTTTCCCAAGCAAAGAGAACTGGGAAAACAGATTCACTTAAAAACCATGTTACTAATTTAACAGCTGCAATGACTCATTTAATAAATGTGTCAACAAAAATTGTAAACTGGGGCAGAACTCACTGAGCATCAGAATTTTTGGTCTCAATGGTGGTCATAAGTTGAGGACTACTTGTATTTCCATCTTCAAATTGATTAATGACTCCTTTACTGTTTCTGCTTTGTTGTCGTCATCATCATCATTATTACTTGAATGACTGGCCAAAAGTCACCCAGCTTGCTTTCATTCCTAAAGCGGGACTTGAACTCAGAGATTCCAGCTTTCCAGCTTGATGTCTTGTTTGGCTTAAAGGTTAAGACACCAAGCTGGAAAGCAGGAATCTGTGAGTTCAAGTCCTGCCTTAGGCCTGAAAGGCAAGATATCCATCTCCCATTCCCCTTCTCTCATGTTTTTCCACTGTTCATTATGTGCTGGTTTCTGCAGGGAAAGTAATATTAATGAGCATCATGGGGCTTGTCTGTGATTTATTACTTAGCACTGACAGGTTTAACTGTCCTGTATCTAAATATGCCAGAATAAGGGTACTATGATTGTGTGTGTGTCTGTTAGTACATGGGGTTTTTAAAGCTTTAATATTTTAATTGAGTGGATTATTTATGATTTGTACTATTTGTTGTGAGCCGCCCCGAGTCTTCGGAGAGGGGCGGCATACAAATCCAAATAATAAATAAAATAAAATAAATAAATATAGCTGCTCCCTGGTACAGAGCTGAAAGGGATCAGATCTGGTGGCCTAGAGGTTAATCCCCTGCCTTACAAGGCAGAAGCTGTCGGATCCCAAAGCTAGTTGTCTGACAATTGGAGTACAGTGATACCTCGTCTTACAAACTCCTCGTCATACAAACTTTTCGAGATTCAAACCCGGAGTTTAAGATATTTTTTTTTGCCTCTTCTTACAAACTATTTTCACCTTACAAACCCACCGCTGCCCCTGGGATGACCCGCCTCCAGACTTCCATTGCCAGAGAAGCACCCGTTCTTGCGCTGCTGGGATTCCCCTGAGGCTCCCCTCCATGAGAAACCCCACCTCCGGACTTCCGTTGCCAGCGAACCACTTGTTTTTGCGATGCTGGGATTCCCCTGCTTGGACTCCCCTGCAGCATCGCAAAAACACAGAAGTCCGGAGGTGGGGTTTCCTATGGAGGGGAACATCAGGGGAATCCCAGCAGGGCAAAAACGGGCGCTTCAGCTGGCAAAAGGGGTGAATTTTGGGCTTGCACACATTAATCGCTTTTCCATTGATTCCTATGGGAAACATTGTTTCGTCTTACAAACTTTTCACCTTAAGAACCTCATCCTGGAACCAATTAAGTTTGTAAGACAAGGTATCACTGTACTTGCAAAATAAATAAATAAATAAATAAATAAAAATCCTACATTTTATATTTTCACCACCTACGGAGGAATACACATTAATTCATCTGTATGCCTACAGATAATCCTTGATATATAACCAGAGTTGAGCCCCATATTTTTGTGGCTAAGCGAGACAATTGTTAAGTCAGATTTTGCAATCTTTCTTGCAATGGTTGTTCATGGATTGTTGAGTCAGTCACACAGCTGTTAAGAGAATATGCATTCCCTATTGACTTTCTTGTTGAAAGGGATCACATGGCCTTCCCAGACACTGCAACTGTCATAAATGCAAGTCAGTTTCCAAGCGTTGGAATTTTGATCACATGATCTTGGGGGTGCTGCAATGGTCGTAAGTGTGAAAAATGGTCACAAATCACTTTTTTTGAACGGTAGTTAAACAAACTGTTGTAAAGCAGTGTGAAAAGCGGTTGCTTTTTTCTCGTACTGCTGTAGCTTCGGTCACTAAGTGAACTGCTGTAAGTTGAGGACTATGTGTATTGTTATTTCTTCTGTGGCTATTATAGAGTAGTACAGGGGTCGACAAAGTTGTTCAGAATCTAGGAGCCAGCCAAAAAATTTAGGAGCCAGAATTTTTTTTAAGCAAACTTGGTTTTTTGCCGAGTCTCCACCTGACATCTCTCTTCCTCCCTTTCGCTCTATTTCTCTCTCCCTCCCTCTTTCTCTCTCTTCCTTCCTTTCTCTCTCCATCCCTCTTTCTTTCTCTCTTCCTTCCTTCCTCTCTTTCTGTCTCCTCCTTCCTCTCTCATCTCTTTCCTTCCTCTCCCTCCCTTTCTCTCTTTCCTTTCTCTCCCTTTCTGTCTATCCTTTCTATCTCTCACCCCTTCTCCCTCTTTCATTCCCTTTCTCTCCCTCCCTTTCTCTCTCATTCCTTTCTCTCCCTCTTTCCTTCCTATCTCTCTTTCTTTTTCTCCCTCCTTCATATCTTCTTTCTCTCCCCCTTCCTCCCTCTTTCCTTTCTCCCCCTCCCTTTCTCTTCCTTTTTCTCTATCCTTTCTACTTCTTACTCTTTCTTTCTCTCCCTCCTTCATTCAATTTTCTCTCCCTCCCTTTCTCTCCCTTTCTCTCTCTTTCCTTTCTCTCCCTCCCTTTCTCTTCCTTTTTCTCTATCCTTTCTACTTCTTACTCTTTCTTTCTCTCCCTCCTTCATTCAATTTTCTCTCCCTCCCTTACTCTCTCTTTCCTTTCTCTCCCTCCCTTGTTCTCCCCTGGGGCTGCCTGTGCCTGCCCTGCACCACCCAACACGGACGGACAGCCCCCGGTTGTCGGTTCGTCGCCCCCCACCCCCCCACGGAGGGAGATCAGGCTGGCGAGGGCGGTAGAACTACGTCACCAGCCACTGGAGGGAGATCGGGCTGGCGGGGGCGGCGAATCCACCTCCCCAGCCGCGCGGAGGGAAATCCGGTAGGCGGGCGGGTGGCCGCGGCTCCCTGCGCGCCCCTGGAAAAGCGTACAGGGAACAGTGCCCGGGGCCGCTTTAGCCGCCCCCCGCTCCCCCCGCCATCTCCCCGCGACTGCCTGTGCCGCTGCAGCCGCGGCCCCCCCCCCTGCTCCCACCGCCAGTGCCCTCCCGCCGGGCCCCAAAGGACACTTGCCGATGACGACAGGGAACCTTCAGCTGGGCGGGCGCTGCCGTGCCGGTGCCTCCGACCTCCCGGTTCCTGCTCGATGCCGCGGTTTCTGGCGCTCTCCTGCTGGGCCCCAAAGACGGAAGGCGGGAAAAAGGCGCGAAGAATGGAGCTCTCCTTCCTGCCTGCCTTCTTTGGGACCCAGCAGGAGAGCGCCAGAAACCGCGGCATCGGGCAGGAGCGGAGAGGTCAGGGGCACCGCAGCGCCCTGCCCAGGCGGCACACCGGTTGGGAAACGCTGACATACAGTACAGCAGGCAACATTTTCTAGGCGCCAGACAACATTTTCTAGGCGCCACTGGCGACCAGGCGCCTGGGTTTGTCGAACCTTGGAGTAGTACATCATGGAGTTACAGTTTTCACAAAAAAGTCCTCCCCACTTCTCTTCCTGTTTTAGATTCGGCATAAATATACATTGAACATTTAAAAAAAAAACACTTAGAATTGAACTTGTACAAGCTCCTTTGCCCCCGTGTTTCCCCAGCTGTACAGATAGCCCTTAACTTACAACCATTTTAGTGACCATGCAAAGTTATCAATCGCACTGAAAAAAGTGACCTACAACCGTTTTTGACACAACTGTTGCAGCATTCTCCTTAGTCATATAATCAGAATTCAGCTCCTTACAAAAGGGCTCGTACTTATGATGGTTGGTCCTATGATCCCTTTTTTTCTGACGCACAAAGTCAAGGGGTAAACAAGATGCACTTAACAACCACGTTACTAACTAAGGAACTGCAGGGATTCACTTAACAACGATGGCAAGAAAGGTGAAAGAAATGGGGCAAAACTCACTTAACTATTGAAATTTTGGGCTCAGTTGTGGTGAGCATCACCTATGCCTGGGAATTCTATTTTTGTATTCAAACGCAGAGAGTCGCTTTTTTTTAAAGATAGGATCTCTGCTATGAAGGAAAATCCAGTGAATAGAGATGATTTATTTTCTCTTTTTTGGTAAGGTGCCAATTAAAATAGACTTACATATTATGGCTGCTGGATGCTACACCATTTAAAAAAATAATAGCTAGACCTTTTAGGGATGGGAAAAAGTGGTAAAAGTGTTTCACAAAGCTTCTGGGAAAGGGAAGCACTTTTCAGAAGAAAGTCACCCATCAAAATTACCATATTTTTCAGACTATAAGATGCACCGGAGTATAAGGCGCACCAAGGTTTTGAAAAAGTAAACAAGAAACAAAAGGTTTTTCTCCCAGGAGCACTCTGCAGGACTCCCACACCTTTTCACAAAACCGGGATGCGCCCAGAGTTTAGGAGACCTGCAGGATGCTCCTGAGTGTTGGGCAAGGGAAAAACACGATGGTTGTGGGGTTTGGGAGGCTAAAAACGGGGTGTACAGAGGGCTCGGGAGTCCTGCAGAGTGCTCCTGTGGGCTGGGGAAGGCAAAAACGCCCCCCACGTGTTGTGTTTTTGCCGTTCCCAGCCCCCAGGAGCAATCTGCACCCCTCCCAAACCCTCCACGCACCATGTTTTCATGAAAAACAGGCTGGTTTTTGGCAGTTGTGAGGTTTCGTGAGACCAAAAATGACTGTATTCGGTGTATAAGACGCACCAACATTTCCACCCTCTTTTGGAGTGTGTGCGTCTTATACTCTGAAAAGTACAGTACTATCCTTTTTTTTAAACTATTTTTATAGTATTATGCAAGTACGAAGGGGGGAAAACGTGGATTACAATATTGATGAATGTTTAAGATGACAGTGTTTTTACATTTGAGGAGAAAATAATTTCCCTGAAAAAGCTGTCAGTAAACAGATTAAATTTCTTAATATCTGTTTTAAAAATCTTTATTTTATGTATCAAATATGTATCAAATATTTGTAAAGAATGTGATGTTATTCACTCTGGAGTAGAAATATTTATTTCATATACATGGGTTGCCATTTTATGAACATAAAATGGCAACCCGTGTATATGAAATAAATGGAGAGGGGCGGCATACAAATCTAAATAAACATTTACTTGAATATAACTTCCAGCATCTAAAACATACATATATAAATATTATGTTAAAGAACTCTGAGCTGTCTTTATTAATCACATTCCAAGGTTACTTGTGAATGATTTTCCCCCCAGGAATAATCTTCACGGCTGTTACAAAATTCCTAAATTTTAAATTGTGAAATCTTGAATGGCGAAATGTTTTTGGTTTGGGTTTTTGGCACTATGGTGGGGTGGGGGCGAGATTGCATTTTTCCTTTAAAAAGCAAAAATGTTTTCCCTCGCTCTAGAAATTCGATGAAGATGAAAATTCGAGTTTTCGGAGAGGGGCGGCATATAAATCCAATAAATGAAAAAATAAATGAAATGAGGTTCATATGGAGAATTGGAACGTGATATCTATTTAAGGAATAAATTCCTCATCTATTAATACATTTCCTTAAATAACATTTTTCCCACTTGCAAAGTGAACTACTGCAGTCTTGCAAATGGCACACTCAGCTTTTTGTAGGCTGTGCATTATTCTGTTGCCTAATTGCACTGCAACTTTCAGGAAGTAACCTTTCTTTTCACAGACAAAAGAAAAATCTGTTAAAATGCACAAATCATTTATGGGCCACTTTTTAGAAGATTCCTCTTTCTGGTGGAAACTTTTATCCTTATTCTTAGCTAACTTCCTTCCCTGTCTCTTGAGTAGTCACCAGGGCACGTTCAGTGCAAAGTAGTTCATATTGTGATAGCAGGCTTTTGAAGAATTACGAACATAGCTGCCACTGAAAATTGGGCATTTGCAAAATACAGATAGTCCTTGACTGACATTTGTTTAGTGAGTGTTTGAAGTTAATGGTACTGAAAAATAGTTACTTAGGACCGTTTTTCACACGACTGTTGCAGCATCTGCTACATGAATCCCAGTGACCAGTTAGGTCCCACAGAGTGGGTCTTCTCCGGGTCCCGTCAACTAAACAATGTCGCTTGGCGGGACCCAGGAGAAGAGCCTTCTCTGTGGCAGCCCCGGCCCTCTGGAAACAACTCCCCCCAGAGATTAGAATTGCCCCCACCCTCCTTGCCTTTCATAAGCTGCTTAAAACCCACCTCTGCCGCCAGGCATGAGGGAACTGAGATATTCTTTCCCCCTAGGCCTTTACAATTTTATGCATGGTATGTCTGTACGTATGTTTGGTTTTATAATAAGGGTTTTTAACTGTTTTAGTATTGGATTATTATTATATGCTGTTTTATTGCTGTTGTTAGCCGCCCCGAGTCTGCGGAGAGGGGCGGCCTACAAATCCAATAAATAATAATAAATAATAATAATAATAATAATCTCTGTGGTCAGGTGATGAAAATTCAGGCACTTCGAATCTGACTCATTTATGACAGTTGCACTGTCCTGGAATCAATTAACTCTGGTATCCATGGACTTCCTTCTATCCATCCCACCTTCCTTCCTTCCTTCCTTCCTTCCTTCCTTCCTTCCTTCCTTCCTTCCTTCCTTCCTTCTTACCTGGAGAAGCCAGCTTCCCTTAACAAATGCAAATATTCACTTAGCAATTAAAGAGGAGCAAAACTCAGTTAACTGTTGCTTAGCAACGGAAATTTTGGTCCCAATTCTGGTCGTAAATCGAGGATTACCTGTAATTTTGGAGTCCTGATTCTTCCATAAATATCCAACTATAATAAAGGCCTCTTTTATGGGCTGGAAAGTTAAACTATTCTCTCTGGTTGCATGGGGAATGTGGAGGGTCAGTCTCTTTTCCAAAAATTGTCTTGCATGCATGAAGTTTCATGAGCAGAAAAATGTCCTCATCTATAGCAGAAGGTCGAACAAGGAGCGGTTCGCAGGAATGTTGAAAGTAGAACTGAGATTGGCCTGCTCTGTTAATCTTAATCTCTTCTCTCTCTTGAAAAAGAAAGGGAGAGACAGAAGCCTCTTCCCAAATTATCTGCGTGCGCTCAAATGACTTCAAGGAATGCAAGAAGGAATGGGGAAAAAAAACCTAATCTTTGGTTGGCCTTGCCTTTCAGTTCAAGAGTTTTTGACTTCCTTTCTATCTGAAGAATGTCAGGTTAAATTCGGAGATACTGCAGGAAAGACAGCGCTTTAGAAGTGGTATACAGTACAGTGGTACCTCGAGATACGAGTTTAATTCGTTCCGGACCTGGGCTCTTAAGTCGAGCAGCTCTTATCTCGAATGACTTTTCCCCATAGGAATTAATGTAAATAATTTTAATTGGTTCCAGCCCTCAAAAAACTCACAAAGTTAGTCTAAATTATGCAGAAAGACATGTTTTTAATGAAGAAATGTACATGTACATATAAATGAATAATGAAGTTTCTTTCACTTAACTTGTAAACTTTCTTAAACTTTTAAATTTACATATGTTCAACTTCTCTGCCACCCAATCCTGTAGGACAGAGGTCCCCAACCCTTTTTGCACCAGGGACCGGCTTTAAGCGATCAAGAGAGGAATGGGTGAATGAATGGACGGAGGGTGGGAAGGAAGGAAGGAAAGAGGGAAGGGACAGGAACAGAGGAAGGAAGCAAGGAAACTTATGAAAGGGGAGAGTAAGAGAGGAATGAGTGAAGGGAGGGAGGGAGGGAAGAAGGTGGGAAGGAGAAAGAAAAGAAGAAATAGAGGAAGGGAAGGTAAAAGAGAGAAAGAAAAAGAGCAAGAAAGAAAGCTGCAAGCACCCCCCCGAGCCCCCCAGGCCGGCTGCAACCTTTTAAAACACGCGCGCCGCTTTGCAGCTGTCTCCTGAAGCCAAACGCGGAAGTTAGCGTTTGGCTTCAGGAGACAGCTCCTTGGCGCTTGTATCTCGAATTTGGGCTTGTAAGTAGAACAAAAATATCTCTCCCCTCCCAGCTCTTATCTCGAGTTGCTCTTAAGTAGAGCAGCTCTTATGTCGGGGTTCCACTGTACTTGAGCAATAAGAAGTGAAGGGAGGATTATAATCAATAATTGTTTTGGGGATATGTTACTATGTTATCCTATGATGAATGAGGCTTGTTAAATTTTTGAAGTACCAAAAGAAAACTACATTTAACTGCATAAATTAGACAATGAGTATTGATGTATGAAAAGAAGATGATGACAACGGGGTTACTAGCTTAATAACTGCAGCAATTCACTTAATGGTGGCAAGAAAGGTGGTAAAACTGAGCACTGTTCACTTGTATCTGTCTCATTTAGCAGTGGAACTTTTGGGCTCAACTGACGGTTGCAAATTGGTTTACAGAAAGGGCTTGTTTGTATTATTAAAAAAGCAAAAAGTTGTGATTGGATGTCAATGCCTTATTTTTCTGCAACATAGAGAGTCAGAAATCAGCGTTTGTTTCTACTTCTCCCCCCCCCCTTACTTCTCACTTCTCTTCCCCCCACTGTTTTTCCACTTACTTTTTTCATTTTATATTTTGCCATATTTTATAACTCAATAAAAGGTCAGACTGGCATTGTGGTTGCAAGTTGAGAACTCGCTGTAACAGCAGGAATGGCCTCCAGCCGGGGATTATTTTCAGAGAAACTCTTCAGAAGATCCTTTATAGCAGAGGGCCCCCAAATTTGGCAACTTTAAGACTTTGTGGACTTCAACTCCCAGAATTCTCCAAACCGCCTAGAATTCTGGGAGTTGAAGTCCACAAATCTTAAGGTTGCCAAGTTGGAGGATCTCTGCTTTATTGGGCTCAAATGTAAGAGGAGGTGTGGTTCCTCCTTGTTCCCGACCTGATTTTATACTTTTTTTCACAAATGACTTGTGAGGCGATAGGATGCCGGTCTTTTCAGCATTGTGCTTCTTCAGCCAGCAATGGTGCGTGTTCCTCTTTGAATTGTGACACATAAGTCACCATGGCTGTTGAACATGCGGCCATGGAAACATCTGCAAAAGTCAGTGGGTGCTTTTTGTCACCGCTGTGTTTGGCACCCCTCCGGATGTGGCTTCACACGTTTGTGGCCCTTGTGCAGTTGGTGTCATTTGGCTGAAAGTTAAAGAGTCATAACTGACACGCTTCCTATCGATTTATGTCTCTTAGGAACACGCTTCCTGTTCTTCGGTGTTTATATGTGCATCTCCTAGAACTGCACAGAGAGAGCACTGCCTGTAATTGAATTACACGAGCTTCCGATGAATTCTTATGCCTCTCTGTATTTTCACTAAAAGCCCAACTGGTCAAAATAGTATTTATCCTTTAGGTGATTTTTGTGGTGTCACTGAAGAATATGCCTTTATCTCTGCCCCGAATGAAGAGCGGCTATTTCAAAGCCCTGAGGCTTAACCCCTTTTTAGATCCCTTGATTAGATTCCAGGGCCCTGTCTCTTGGTGTGGACTTTATACATTGCCACTCCTGCCAAGCTAAATTCACTCGCAGTGGGCATTGATTCTTCTTTGCTTTCTTTGGGAAGCTCAAACCCAATTTTTCCCCCTGGCAGTTATACACTCTGACAGCAAAATATGGAATTCACATTGAACTTTTTCTCTTTTCAGAGGCTATGAACTTCCCTTTCCTCCCTGCCCCCTTTCTCCTTCCTTCCTTCCTTCCTTCCTTCCTTCCTTCCTTCCTTCCTTCCTTCCTTCCTTCCTTCCTTCCTTCCTTCCTTCTCTCTTCATCTTCCTTCCCTCCATCTCTCCCTCCTTCTTTCCTTGAAAGAAATTGAATGGGGGAATTGAAATTTTTTTCTCCCTTCCCCCTAGGCTTATAGAATTTATACATGGTATGCTTGTTTGTATGATTGGCGTCTTAAATTGGGGGTTTTTAGATTACTTTTTAATATTAGATTTGTTACATTGTTTTTTATTGTTGTTAGCCACCCCGAGTCTTCGGAGAGGGGCGGCATACAATCTAAATAAACTAAACTTCCTTCCTTCCTTCCTTCCTTCCTTCCTTCCTTCCTTCTCTCTTCATCTTCCTTCCCTCCATCTCTCCCTCCTTCTTTCCTTCCTTCCTCCCTCTCTCCTCTCTTCATCTTCCTTCCCTCCCTCTCCTTTACTTCCTTCTTTCCTTCCTTCCTCCCTCTCTCCTCTCTTCATCTTCCTTCTCTCCCTCCTTTCCTTCCTTTCTTCTCTCTTCATCTTTCCTTTTCCTTCCTCCTCTCTTCATCTTCTTTCCCTCCCTCTGTCCCTTCTTCCTTCCTTCCCTCCCGCCCTTTTTCCTGTCTTCCTTCTGTTCCCCTTCCCTCTTTCTCATTATTTCATAGACATATTTCATAGACCAGTGTTTCGCAACCTTGGCAACTTGAAGCGAATGCCGGCTGGGGAATTTTGGGAGTTGAAGTCCAGATACCTTCAAGTTGCCAAGGTTGGGAAACACTGTCACAGACATATCCAACACAACTTCCTCCTATTTTCCCCACAATAACAACTCTGTGAGGTGTGGGTTGGGCTGCGAGGAAGGGGCTCAAAGTCATCCCAGGCGACTTTCATGGCCAAAGAAGGACTTGAACTCTTGGTCTCCAGCTTTCTACTCCTGTGCCTTAAGTAATTGCGCTAAACTGGGTCTCCTTGGAGTGTTTGCTATCAATCTACTGTCAGCATTTGCATCACTTTCACGGTTTTTAGCTTGCCGTTCTTTTTTGGTGAGGCTAGAAGTTGTTGGTGCTTATTTTAAGGATTCCAAATCAGAAATTCTGAAAAAGTGTTTTTCATTATAGGTTACTGTTACAAGGTCTAGCAAACTGGGGCATTAAGAAATTGTGCAATCACTCTGAGCCTTTAAAAATGTGCCGCAGAAAATTAACCATTTCGCTGCCAAGAATTTTGGCATCTAATCCACCACTGAAAGGCCATTAATGGAAGTTTCGCATTAAAGATAATTTGCATGAATTTCAGCTGTAGGGTAGACATTCTGTAAAACAGAGTATCTTCCATGTTTGGGTGGCTTCTTTTAAAATAACACTTTTTTTTACATCAGAAGAACCAGAAATTGCTCCCCTCCCCTCAGTTGTGTTTTACATTGACTTTATTTTAACCTTTCTTTCGACAAAAGAGGTTCACACAATTCTATACCGACCCTCTTAACAAGTGCTTGGCTTTGTTCCGTTCAGTTGCGTGGGTCTGAACAGCAAATGGGGAAATTGGAGGATGTGTAAGAAATGTATAATAATATATTCCAGCCAAAGAAAGTGGACCTGTTCCTTATCTCAGAGCTTTGGTTCTTTTGGGAAAGTCAAAGGAGAATCCCAGAACAAACAAACAAAGCAAGCAGCACATTTTTGCTGGATTTTGGAAGCTCTTAACTTTGATTATTATTTATTTATTTATTTATTCATTCATTCATTACATTTGTATGCCGCCCCTCTCCGCAGACTCGGGGCGGCTCACAGCAGCAACAGAAAAACAGTGTAAAATACACATTCAATAATAAGAAAGCTAAAAACCCATAATTTAAAAACATTCACACAACATACCATACATAAACAGTATAGGCCTGGGGAAGATATTTCAATTCCCCCATGCCTGACGACAGAGGTGGGTCTTAAGGAGCTTACGAAAGGCAAGGAGGGTGGGGGCTGTTCTAATCTCAGGGGAGAGCTGGTTCCAGAGGGTCGGGGTCGCCACAGAGAAGGCTCTTCCCCTGGGTCCCGCCAAACGACATTGTTTGGTCGACGGGAACCAGAGAAGGCCAACTCTGTGGGGCCTAATTGGTCCCTGGGATTCATGCGGCAGAAGGCGGTCCCGGAGATATTCTGGTCCGATGCCATGAAGGGCTTATTATTATTATTTTTTATAATAAAAATTATGGATATTACAAAGTTTATATGATTCTAGTGACACTTAAACCAAATATTTTATATAGATGCACACACTAGATTTTTTGAGGCATTTTAGATATGGAGAAACAGGGGGAAAGGCTAAAAGAAAGCCCTCAATTTGACTCATCTGTGTTGCGTTGTGCCCATCCACGTGATTGCATTTTTTTAAAAAGGGAAAAAATGGAGATACAGTATCTTAGACCACAAGTCCCTTATGTCTGGTGTAGCTCAGCCCTGAGGCAATGACTGAAAGAGTCTGGCCAGCCACTCTTATCATTTTAAATATATCTTGCTGTGTGGCTTAAACCGTTAGGACTTAAAGTTCATCCCAGTTAGTTCTGCAGGAAGGTTAAGCCATTCTTGCCTTCCAGTTGTGGTTGAATATCCTCGGGTTAGTTTATCTACATTAAACCTGGCATTTTCTCTCCCTCTTACTCTTGTTTTTTCCCCCCAGGTGCTGGAAAACTATTCTGATGGACCCATGACCCCGAAACAGATTCTGCAGGTTATAGAAACCGAGGGCCTAAAGGAGATGAGGTTAGTCCTCTTTTATGATTTCTTTTAACCATATAGCTGCCCCGTTCCAGTATATTTTTGTTTCTGTTCCAGAAATTATAAAAGGTGAAATCGAGAAAAAAAAACCCAGTTATTTTTATTAGGGTTTTTTTTAATAAGGTTTATACAAAGGAAATTCAATACTTGATTATACATATCTTGACAGTGGTGAGAATGGTTTATGCGCACCAATGGCAAAATGAAGAGACAGCAAAAGAGGGAATGATAAATTTAAAAAAATATGGATTGCACAGAAATGACATGCTCACAAACTGAACGGGAAAGAGGATTCTGACTATTACAAAATAAGGGATAAATTCTATAATTGGTTAAAAGAAAGAAATGATAAATGAAGCAAAACTATACGGGGATATTTTTCTTTCTTCTTCTTTTTTTAAGAGTTTAATAGTAGAAGTAATTTTATCCATAGGATAAATAAAGAAGGAGCAATCATAATATTAACAATGTATAAATGTACATCTCTCCGATAAGAACTTCTGATAGAAATGGGGCTGTAAATAATGTTTTATTTATTTTATGTATTTATTTTGTCCAATACACAATGAGGGTTTTAGTGGATATATATCTACATACACATAGTAAAATACATGATGAAGGTTATAGAGGAGATACTCATAGTAAAATATATCTAAGAAAGAATAGAAAAGAAGATATAGGAATAGAATATATCAATGAAAGAATAGAAGAAGAGATATAGGGATAGAAGAAAGGTATAGGAGATATAGGAGAGCAATAGGACAGGGGACGGAAGGCACTCTAGTGCACTTGTACTCGCCCCTTACTGACCTCTTAGGAATCTGGAGAGGTCAACCATGGATAATCTAAGGGTAAAGTGTTGGGGGTTTGGGGAGGACACTATGGAGTCCGGTAATGAGTTCCACGCTTCGACAACTCGGTTACTGAAGTCATATTTTTTACAGTCAGGTTTGGAGCGATTAATATTAAGTTTAAATCTGTTGTGTGCTCTTGTGTTGTTTGTTCCATCTCTGTTTATGTTGTGTATGTACTACAATTAAAAAAAAGATGAGGCTAGTCTTGTTCTCCCTCAACTTATCAAAGGATGGAGGAACTAAAAACTGACTTACTTCTTTTCCCCTTTCTTCTGTTTGGCCTCTCTGCTTTGGCATGCCTTGGGTGACTTTGAGCTTGGGTGGGAGGATTTCCTGACTTCGCTTGCAGGGTGCCCTTTGTTCAAGTTAGCAGGCTTTGCTGGGTCTCTCGCCACCAGGAGCAGATGCCTGCAGATCGGGGAAGGGGGCGGGGGGCGGAAACACCTTGGAGCGGCATAGAAGAGAATATCTGTAGTTGAGGGTTGAATTGTGGGGTCTCTGGTGCTTTCAATCTGTAGAGCAGAGGTCTCCAAACTTGACAACTTTAAGACTTGTGGACTTCAACTCCCAGAATTCTCCAGCCAGCTATGCTGGCTGGAGAATTCTGTGAGTTGAAGTCCACAAGTCTTAAAGTTGCCTAGTTGGGAGACCCCTGCTGTAGAGTCTGGAGGACAGAAGGGAAAGGGGGGGGGGCATGATCGAAAACATTTCACCCTGCTGTTCTGCTCATAATCACTGTACACATTTGCTGTTTCCGGGTCAAATAGACCCGAACAGGCCAACAGGGGTAAAATGTTGATTTTAGCTATTGTGGTTTTTTAAAATATCTATTGCATTAGTAAACTGTATGTGAACATGCTTGTTCATAAACAAATAAAAAATGAAATTACAAATTATTTTTTAAATATTTTTTCAGAAAAAGGTAATTATACACATGCACTGTTTCGGTTCTATCTGACCCAAAGAGTTTTACAGGTCTGAAACGTGTGATTAATTGACTTTTAAAGGTCTGACACTTGTGATTGATTTACTTTTCTTCATTTGAGGGGTTCTTACTATGAGTGTGGGGGTTTTTTGGGGGGGGGGGGGTTGGGGTGAGGGGTTTGGCTTACCTGTTGCTATGTGCTAATTGTTACACTTGTACTGTTCAGGTCAATATTGAATCAACAGAGTTTGTGGAGAGGGGTGGCATATAAATCCAATAAATCTAATCTAATCTAATGTAGCAACAGGTAAACCAAAGAAAGCATGATGATGTTATGTAGCTGGGTCGTGAAACATTTGCAAGAAAAACAACCACGTTCAGAGAATAGGAAGAGGATCCAGGACCCCATAGTAGTCATCTCCTCCTCCACCTTTCTGCAAACCTCCCTCCCTTCTACTACTGAGGAGGTTACTTACTTGAGTAATGAGACATCTTCAGGAAAACAGCCAAATTCAGAGAAGAGGAGGAGGACCAAGGTCCCCGCAGTAGTTTTTTTTATTTTATTTATTTGGGTTTGTATGCCACCCTTCTCCGTAGACTCAGGGTTATCTTCTCCCCCTCCTCCTTTCTGCAAGCACCCCCGTCCCTTCTACCACTGAACATGTTACGTACTTGAGTAGTGAATCTGCAGGAAAACAGCCAAGTTCAGAGCGCCGCCAGAACCCCACACGGCCTGGTTTATCTCTCTGTGAGTTTGGAGCGACAGTCCTATCTCTTTAACGGAGCTGAACTTTGTTTTATTTTCCTTCTACTGTTGAGTGTTCTTGTCTGACTAAACATGAACATTTACAGAGAGTTTCCCCAGACAGTTACGTCTTCTTCTTTTTTCATGGTTGGGATGTTTTGCTCCTTGCCAGCCAGATCAAGGGTTTTTTTTAACCGTAGGGCATATTTTGACAATGCTACGCCTTTTGTTTCTTTGGGTGGGGGGAGTGAAACCACTTTTGAGTATCTTTTCTGATCATGGGAAGGAACAGATGCAAATAAAATGGGCCTCAGTCTGTTCCAACAGTAAGTGCAGAAGAGCTGCTTCGTTGATTTTTTTTTTTTTGCTCCTTGTGAATCTTCCTTCTGTCCTCCTGTCTCTCTGTACCTGGGCCCATGAAAGCAGAGAGGATAGTCAATACTGGAGGTGAGGACATCCCATTGTGAGGGTTGAGGCTCTAGAACAGTGTTTCCCAACCTTGGCAACGTGAAGCGAATGCTGGCTGGGGAATTCTGGGAGTTGAAGTCTAGATATCTTCAAGTTGCCAAGGTTGGGAAACATTGCTCTAGAAAGAGTGTATAGAAGAGCAAGAAAGAGGATCACGGGAATAGAGACTAAAACATAGGAAGAACGGTTGCAGGAACTGGGCATGGCTAGTTTAATGAGAAGAAGGACCAGGGAAGACACGATAACAGTCTTCCAATCTCTCAGGGGTGGCCACAGAGAAGAAGGAGTCAAGCTATTCTCCAAAGCACCTGAGGGTAGGACAAGAAGCAATAGGTGGAAACTAAACAAGGAGAGAAGCTACTTAGAATGAAGGAGAAATTTCCTGACAGTTAGAACAATTAACCAGTGGAACAGCTTGCCTCCAAGAGTTGTGGATGTCATAGGTTCGCCATCACGGGTCTAGGTCTCCTGCTTGGACAGGTGGTTAGGCAGGGGGTTAGACCTCTGAAGTCCCTTCCAACTTTGTATCTTTTTCTTTTATGTACACTGAGAGCATATGCACCAAGACAAATTCCTTGTGTGTCCAATCACACTTGGCCAATAAAATTCTATTCTATTCTATTCTATTATTCTGGTGGATTGAAAGCAGCAAGTAGCTTCATTTTGAATACGTTGGTCTGTTGGCAGGCAGCTCTCTCAATGGGTTCCTTGGTTTGCTTAGTTCTTTTTCTGTATTATTACCTTGCTGTAAGAGGCTAGAGTCCACTTCCTCTGCATTTACAGGTAGTCCTTGACTGTCCTTGACTTAAAATTGACCCCAACATTTTATGCTGCTAAGGGAGACATTTGTTAAATTATTTCTGCCCCATTTTACGACCGTTCTCCCCATAGTTGTTAAGTGAATTGCTGCAGTTGTTAAGTTAGTAACATGGTTGTTAAGTGAATCTGGCCTCTCCTGTTGACTTTGCTTGTCAGAAAGTTGCAAAATGGGATCACATGACCTGGGGACACTGAAACCGTCATAAGTACATGCCAGTTGCCGAACAACTGAATGTTAATCATGTGACCACAGGGATGTTGCAACGGTCGTACGCGTGGAAAACAGTCATTGGTTACTTTTTTCAGTGTTCTTGTAATAATAATAGTAATAATAATAATAATAATAATAATAATAATTATTATTATTATTATTATTATCCAAGGGCATCCAAGGGCATGGGGTGAGGTATCATCAATATGCCGATGATACCCAGTTATACATCTCCACCCCATGTCCAGTCAGCGAAGCAGTGGAAGTGATGTGCCGGTGCCTGGAGGCTGTTGGGGCCTGGATGGGTGTCAACAAACTCAAACTCAATCCAGACAAGACGGAGTGGCTGTGGGTCTTGCCTCCCAAGGACAATTCCATCTGTCCGTCCATTACCCTGGGGGGAGAAACATTGATCCCCTCAGAGAGGGTCTGCAACTTGGGCGTCCTCCTCGATCCACAGCTCACATTAGAGAAACATCTTTCAGCTGTGGCGAGGGGGGCGTTCGCCCAGGTTCGCCTGGTGCATCAGTTGCGACCCTATCTGGACCGGGAGTCACTGCTCACAGTCACTCATGCCCTCATCACCTCGAGGTTCGACTACTGTAACGCTCTCTACATGGGGCTACCTTTGAAAAGTGTTCGGAAACTTCAGATCGTGCAGAATGCAGCTGCAAGAGCAATCATGGGCCTACCTAGGTATGCCCATGTTTCACTAACACTCCGCAGTCTGCATTGGTTGCCGATCAACTTCTGGTCACAATTCAAAGTGTTGGTTATGACCTTTAAAGCCCTTCATGGCACTGGACCAGAATATCTCCGGGACCGCCTTCTGCCGCACGAATCCCAGCGGCCAGTTAGGTCCCACAGAGTGGGTCTTCTCTGGGTCCCGTCAACGAAACAATGCCACTTGGCGGGGCCCAGGAGAAGAGCCTTCTCTGTGGCGGCCCCGGCCCTCTGGAACCATCTCCCCCCAGAGATTAGAACTGCCCCTACCCTCCTTGCCTTTCGTAAGCTACTCAAAACCCACCTCTGCCGCCAGGCATGGGGGAATTAAGACTTCTTCTCCCCCTAGGCTGATACAACTGTATGTATGGTATGTTTGTACGTATGTTGGTTTTATACATTTAGGGGTTTTAAGTTAGTTTTTAGTATTGGATTTTTACTGTATATTGTTCATGTATATTGTTCATGACTGTTGTTCGCCGCCCCGAGTTTTCGGAGAGGGGCGACATATAAATCCAATAAATTGAATTGAATTGAATTGAATTATTAGATTTGTATGCCACCCCTCTCCGAAGACTCGGGGCGGCTCACAACATAACAGCAATACAATATAAATACAAATCTAATGTTAAAAACTTTAAAAAACTAATTTAACTTGTATCTTGTAACTTAGAATGGTCATTAAATGAACTGTTGTAAGCAGTGTTCCCTCTAATTTTTTGGGGGGGTGGGCGGAAAAGTATAGTGTCTGAGCAGCAGTCCCGGGCGGCACAGAAATAATAAACAAACAATCAAACAAACAAAAACCCCACCCTGTTTTGCCTCAGAGACTTTCAAAATAAAATACTGTACTGTGTGTCTATAACAGTGAGCTCATAATAGGGAAACTCTATCAATATCAAAATGCCACTTAAATAGTTGAGCTAGTTTCAAACTAGATTTTGATTTTCTTTCTCTTTTCCTTACTCCCATTCTTTTTCTTTCTCTTTTCCTTCCTCTCTCTTTTCTATCTGTTTCTCTCTTCCTCTCTTCCTCTCTCTCTCCTTCCCTCTCATTCTTTCCCTCTCGGCTTCTGGGCAGGTTTGGAAAACTCTGAGTTGATGATGATTTTTAAGTGAGCGATTGCTCACTGCTCAGCTTAGAGGGAACTATGGTTGTAAATCAAGGATTCTCTTGGTGGTTCTGGCCAATGTTGTCTGAATGAAGAAGTGGCTTGAGTGCAGATCAGCGACAATTTCCAAGAATATTAAGAATATTCCAAGATAATCTCTCTTCAGCCTGTATCCATGCTTTAATCTGGGGAGAATTGTTCATAAACACAGCTGGGATTTCCACCCCAAAAAGTCCTTTCTCTTCCCCCTTGAAAAATCATTTAGAGGGAGGGAGAGATGCAGCAAACGTTTACGAGGGCAATATGTAATTTTTAAACGTATGACCCTACTTCCTTTTTAAAAAAATAAATAGAAACCGGAGCTCTCTTGAGGTGTTGAAGATTGAAAAACATATTTTAGAGTGACTTTCAGTTCTGTTTTTCTTCGCCTTTTCCTCTTTAGAAAACTCGCCTCTCCAGATGCTATAGATTATTTTCTTCCAACAGTATTTTTACTAACCTTACAAGTTTTGGAGTATAAACATCCGAAACCTATAATGAAGGAAACACGAGAGGCAATAAACATTGAAAAAACTAAACTTAAGCAAAAAGCAGAAGAGACCCCCCCCCCAAATGTTAAAACCCCGATTTTAAAAAAAATGCTAGTGCTAAATATTTTATGTACCGCATTTTTCAGAGCATAAGACTCACCTTTTTCCTCCCTAAAAGAGACTGAAAATTCAGGTTCATCTTATACTCTGAATGTATCTTTCCCACCCACCCCCAGCCCTAACTAGCTGCTAACGATCTTCCCAGTTCTTATCTTGCAAGCTCTTTCATTGTTTCTCTCTGCGAAGAATGTTTTCCAAGCCCTAAGTCTTTGCAGAGTTTTTTCCATTGCTCTAGTTTGCTCCAAATGTTTCTTTCTGGCCCTAACCAGGTGCTAACAAAGTTCCCAGCTTATACCCACTTGCAAGCTTTTTCATTGTTACTCTCTCCAAATAAAGTTTTTTTCAAAGCCCTAACCAGAGGATAAAAGCTGACCAGACTAAGGACGCTAGCCAGATGAATACCTGATAAGCAGATTCTTTTCCCTACTTTCCTCCCCCAAAACTAAGGTGCGTCTTATACTCCGAAAAATACAGTATTTGTGTTATATGTGTGTACACGCACCCATACACCATAAAGAATTAATTGCTTTACAAAAAAAGACATTACCTAATAATTCTATTTTGTTCCTATAAAATCTATGCAGGTGGTTCTCAACTCACAACCCTTTATTTAGTGACTGTTCAAAGTTACTAAAGGTTACTGAAAAAAGTGACTTATGACTGTGTTTTACACTTACAACCACTGCAAGGCCGCTGTAGTCACATGACAAATCGGGAGGTTTGGCAACTGACTCCCGGGGGGGGGGGTGTCACGTGATTCCCTTATGCCATCTCCCGCGTCCAGATTCACTTAACAACGTTACTAATTGAACCACAGCCATGATTCAGTGGCAAGAAAGGTCATAAAACAGAGCACACATACGCAAACACAAATGTTGTGCTAATGGTGGTCGTAAGCCTGTAAACTTGCCTTTTCCAAAATGGATCCTATGCTCATTTCTGAGAGCCAATCCTTAATCCCTGGAGTAATAGTGCCTTCCCAATTCTCAAACAAACCCAGAGGGTGTTTTTTGACAGCATTATTCAAAGGCTGCCCGGGCGGCCTGAATTTTGTCTAGCTACCCAAAGCAGTCGCTTCCTCGCCCAGGGGAGCCTAAAGTAGATTGGGAACGGCCTGCGAGGATTGCTACACAAAGAGGAGCTGGAGGTAGGGGGTCCACGGTGTTGGATCCAAAGTTATTTCTCCTTGAAATAAACCTATATAAATTTGAAACATACCTAACCAGCTCTTTGGCTAACTCCACAATCTAGAAATTAACTAGGAATAAGACAAAACTCCCTGCTTGATTATCAGCACAGGCTCTGGAAACTCCCTGGATCCACTGGGGACCTCAGGTGCACCATTCTTAGGCT
Source organism: Erythrolamprus reginae (assembly GCF_031021105.1). Lineage (NCBI taxonomy): Eukaryota > Metazoa > Chordata > Lepidosauria > Squamata > Dipsadidae > Erythrolamprus > Erythrolamprus reginae. Next base: position 3,070,792 of record NC_091952.1, on the reverse strand, counting down.
GACCTCTCGGCCTTCCTTCCTTCCTTCCTTCCTTCCTTCCTTCCTTCCTTCCTTCCTTCCTTCCTTCCTTCCTTCCTTCCTTCTCTCTCTCTCTCTCTGTGTTTCTTTCTGTTTCTTTCTGTGTTTTTCTTTCTTTCTCTTTCTCTTCCTTCCTTTCTTTCTCTCTCTTTCCTTCTTCTTCCCTTCAACCCCTCCCTCCCTTCCTTCTTCCCTCCCTCCCTTCCTTCCTCCCTCTTGCCAGAAGATGACTCTGGGCAGTTTATAATATGTTGAATTATCAGAATTTGCCACAGTTGTTTGGCTACTTCCAAAGCAACCTTATGTCTCGAGTGACCGATTGAATTGTGCCTGTTTTCTCCCTACAGTGGCACGTCCCCGCTGGCCTGCCTGAACACAATGCTTCACTCCAATTCAAGAAGCTGCGATGGGCTTTTTTATAAACTTCCTGGGCGGATCAGCCTATTTACTCTCAAGGTAAAGCCAGGTTTCTGTTCCTTTTATTCCAGGGTGTAACTGACTTGTTGGATTTTGTATGAATTCAGAACCGGACGGGGGACGAGGTCTCAGATCTAGAACTTATCACTAATCAGTTTTGGCCACAAATCAGTAAATTCAACCTTAAAACAGAAATATTTCATTCATTCATTCATTCATTTATTCATTCATTCAATGTTTTATGCTGCCCTTCTCCTTAGACTCAGGGCAGCTTACAACATGTTAGCAATAGCACTTTTTAACAGAGCTAGGCTATTGCCCC